>NC_051211.1:3330000-3508950 GCF_015220715.1 Pygocentrus nattereri | reverse complement strand
AGAGGACAGTGGGTCCAATCTGGGAGAGGAGTGTCGATCCCCTGGTGTAGGGAACAGTGGACCAAATTCAGGAGAGGACAGTGGCTCCACTGGTGTAGGGGACAGTGGCTTTCTTTGGGGAGAGGAGAGTCGATCCGCTGGTGTAGGGAACGGTGGAACAAATTCAGGAGAGGACAGTGGGTCCTCTCGGGGAGAGGAGAGTCGATCCCCTGTTGTAGGGAACAGTGGACCAAATACAGGAGAGGACAGTGGCCCAGTCGCGGAGAGGAGAGTCGATCCCTGGTGTAGGGAACAGTGGAACAAATTCAGGAGAGGACAGTGGGTCCACTTGGGGAGAGGAGAGTCGATCCCTGGTGTAGGGAACAGTGGACCAAATCAGGAGAGGACAGTGGTCCATTGGGGAGAGGAGAGTCGATCCCCTGGTGTAGGGAACAGTGACCAAATTCAGGAGAGGACAGTGGGTCAACTCTGGGGAGAGGAGAGTCGATCCCCTGGTGTAGGGAACAGTTGGACCAAATTCAGGAGAGGACAGTGGGTCCATCTCGGATAGGAGAGCGATCCCTGGTGTAGGGAACAGTGGACCAAATTCAGGAAGAGGACAGGGGTCCAATTCGCGGAGAGGAGAGTCGATCGCTGGTGTAGGAAAACAGTGCACACCAAATTCAGGAGAGGACAGTGGTCAATCGCGGAGAGGAGAGTCGATCCCCTGGTGTAAGGGAACAGTGGACCAATTCAGCGATGAGGACAGTGGCTCCACTGGTTGTAGGGGGACAGTGCTTTTCTTGGGGAGTGGAGAGTCGATCCCCTGGGTAGGGAACAGTGGAACCAATTCAGGAGTGAGGGGACAGTGGCTCACTGGTGTAGGGACAGATGGACAAATACAGGAGAGGACAGTGGGTCCAATCTGGAGAGAGGAGAGTCGATCCCCTGGTGTAGGGAACAGTGGACCAAATTCAGCAGAGGACAGTGGCTCCACTGGTGTAGGGGACAGTGGCTCCAATCGGGAGAGGAGAGTCGATCCCCTGGTGTAAGGAACAGGACAACCATTACATGGTAGCATCAATTTTATATACACAATGACATTAAAACTACATTACATACCAATATTTTAGCATGCATATTGAGTATTGAAATATTACATAATTTTCACAAATGTCTGGCCAAAACTAAACAAAACAAAAAGCATTTTGTGCTGTCAAAAAACCTTGCATCACAAATACCAAGTTCACAGGAAAAGGACAACTTTAATTTAAGTTAATAATACCAGACCAAGTTTGGGGCATTTTTTTGGTCCATTCCTCATGAAGTTTACAAACTATATAAAAGGAAAGGCATTTTCAAATTATGACAAACTGAATAATGATAAAAAGGGAGGTTCTGACAGCAGGGATATCCACCCAGTCTCAGCCAGCTCCCCACCACCCCGTCAGATTTACACCCAGCAGTAACATCTGTACAGCCTTCTGAAAGCAAGTCATGCAGTACTGTTCGCAGCAGAACAGGGAGACTCACCTCGTTGTTTGCATTTTGAACGACGCCCAAGAGACGAGGGCATCGCTGGCACATGCATACTGGTTGGTGTAGGAGACGGTTGTTCCCATTGGAAAGCCGGCAGTGGAACCCCTGGTGCAGGGAACAGCGGATCAAATTCAGGAAAGAACAGCAGATCCAATGGGGAAGCGGTCAGTGTTGCCAGTGGCAGTGGATCAGGTTGGGGAACGGACACTGGCTCCCCATAGGGAAAGTACAGCTGCACTGCTTGGGGAGGGGATATCTTGACAGCAGGGTAGGACAGAACAGGATGGCGTGAAGATCGCGTTTTTGAAGAGGGCGCGTGACTGGAGTTACTGCAGGACACTGTGACGATCTCAAGCTGCCCAGCGCTGTTACGATACAGGAATCTCAGAGTGTAGCTGCCCTCCTGCAAACATTCATACAAAACCACCACGTTTATACAACTCCTATTCAGTTTGCAGTATCTTAGCCTCACCCAGCATAATCACCTCAGAGAACAGGCAAAGCAGCATCTAGGTTTGTATATCAGTGGTGTAGAAAATGAACTGAAAACATGATCATTTACCTGTATAGTTGATCTAGTTTATTAATGCTGATAAATTAAGAACATGTTGCCCACCTCAACAGTGACAGGACAGCCAGCAAAGTGGATGTGAAGAACAACCCTCCCGTTTTCCCTGGTTAGAGAGTAGTCACAGGCCTCTGGAAGGCCGAAGACAGGATACATTCCTGATGAATCTGAGAAAGAACTCACTGTAACTCAG
Organism: Pygocentrus nattereri; assembly: GCF_015220715.1. Classification (NCBI taxonomy): domain Eukaryota; kingdom Metazoa; phylum Chordata; class Actinopteri; order Characiformes; family Serrasalmidae; genus Pygocentrus; species Pygocentrus nattereri. The sequence continues at coordinate 3,506,671 of NC_051211.1, read as the reverse complement.
CATGTCCACGCCAATAAAGCTTCCATCAACCGATTGGGAAAACTTGCATCAGGGCAAACAGCGTTTAGGAGACTTTTAGTAGAGGTTAAAAGCATTTAGGGGAGTTCAGGAGCTCCTTTTCCATTCCACTAACTGAGCTACATGTAGTAAAGTTAAAACCAACAGATGTGTCCTTTGCAAAGCTCTTCAAGAGGAAGTAATCTTTTCCCTCTGTGCCATTTCATCCACTCAGTTTAGTTCCCAATTCACTTCATTTGAGTTTAATGTGCTGGTGGTGTGTTGAAGCTCCTGAAGCGCTCCACAGCAGAATTAGTAGATAAAATAATCCTCCTTTACAGTAAAATGAAGCTCTGCTGATCCTTGAACACAGTTTAACAGTAAATGGTCTTAAACGCTGGAGTTAATGTAGAACTGCTAATTCACCCTTTAACCCTGAAGATCAGCACAGACTGCTGGTCACCACAGCAACACCGACAACAGTCTCACCCAGCTAGTAGCCAAAGAAATGGCAGAGAGGGAGATTTAAGATGAACATCAATAATTTGGAGACAAAGGGATTAGAGTTGCATTTATAGTCACTCCAGCTGGTTTCTTGATACGATTAATCTGCAACGACAAACTGTGAAACACCCCGTTCCACCTTAAATGCAGCAGCAGTTACGTTCTGGCGCATCAGGTACAATTTAAGGTGGAAAAGGGAACTTTGAACAAGAAGCTGGTCGAAGGAGAGACGTTTTACAATAAACTGTTCTACTTTGAAGAGAAGTTTCCTCCCAGAGCTGTTACTCAGCTGAGCTGAAGCTTAAACTAGGGCACAGTTAGACTGCTAGTATATAGCATTATATACTGGTATATTAGAACACACTGATGCACAGGACATAGCTGGTGTTGCGGCTCCCAACATTGGTGTGATTTCCATTAAAAGGGACAAAATGGCTCTTAACATCTGGGCACCCACTGCTTGTGTAGAGGAACATGTAGGTGAAAAACGTTAAACAGAACCGCTCCCTGCCCACCTTGAATGAAAAACGTAGGACTGATCGAAACAGCTTGCTTACCAAAGACCTGCATCTCAGAGAGAGAGCCTGGGGCAAAACTACCGCCATAGCATTTTCACCACAAAACACCAAGTATCTCTGGCCTTCTGCCGAGCCATCCTGCTGCTCTGCGCCTCCTTCATCTAAGATGCCGCTTGGGTCGATGGCCTGCTCTGAATTCAGGGTCTCAATCATCACACTGCCCTGCCTCAGCCCGCAAGCAAGAGTCAGAAGCAGGAGCAGGACGATGGCGGGCTGCAATGAGGCCATGTTTGAGGTCAAAGGCCCCAAAACTGGTGTGAACTCGCTGCAGCTCCCGACAGCCTTTAATAGACTTGGGAGTCGATTCCGGAAAGAGTCGGTTCTCTGATTCCAGGCACTTTGGAGTTGATTGCCCCCCGTGACTTCATGCTCGGCCATAATAGCGTCGTATGTGCTTAATGTCGTACGTTTTATATCGCTGCACCTCACGGTTCGCCGTGGTTTCGCTGTCTTTGGGATCAAGAATCGAGAAAACTGTGGTGAGGAATCAATTCATAGAGTCGACTCCATTGATAGGCATCACGTGGAATCGGAACCGGAGTCGACTCCTTCAGCAGGTGCGTGCGAGAAGATGAAGAACACCTGGCTACAATGAAAATGTGCACACACTTAAAATGTTCCCTCTCCTTTCTTTCTTTCTTATTTTGGTTTTGTCTGATTTGGAGTTATATAGAACCCTTTTCAAAACCATTCTATACAGAACCATATGCAACTCATTCTCCATCAATTTCCTGCTGAAAAGAACAATTTAGTCATGCAACGGCTTTTTTCAACACTCATGTTTCTATATAAAATTTAAAGACCTAAAGAATCTAAATTCCTAAAGAACCCTCAAAGAGCCATCTTTTTGTAAGAGTGGACTCATTCAGTGGTCAAGCAGGGTTATGGTTCACCAGCCAACAGGTTGGTGTACTGTGATCCTAAAGCCCTCCCAACATCATAAATCATGATTAAAATTATTACGGTGCTCTGTGACGCATTTGGGAACAAAACCATCATTTTATTTCCTGCCTTTCTTCTCTGTGTCGCAGGAACAAGCACATCACGATTGACCTCGGGACGGGTAACAAGATCAACTGGACCATGGAGGACAAGCAGGAGATGATAGACATAATGGAGACCGTCTACAGGGGAGCCAGGAAATGACGAGGTCTGGTGGTGTCCCTCCAGACTACTCCACCAAATACAGATACTGATGCCCCCTCTTTCATTCATTCTCCAGTCTACTCATTGCCATGTCCTCTTCCCGGATTCCTCCATGGGACTGTTTTTATGTGGACAGTGAAGTGGCCTTGTGTAGGATTTTATTTAAAGGACTCCCCCAGTGTTGCAGTTACCATCAGAAACTGCTCCAGCGCACCTTTACTGTTTTTCCTCTGTGTTGTGAATAAGTATTTCTAAGAAAAGTGTTGAAGGAAATTCTGAGGGACGCACTGAAGGAATGCAGTGTTTGATAAGCCGTTTTAGTTCATCTGCTACAGCGAAGAGGCTTTGTCACATTAAGTGAAACCTCAGTTTATCCAGCTCAAGTTAAAACTGACCAGTAGTTATGAACTTGATGGAGCAGCTTTAATACAAAACTCACTAAACTCAGCTTTACACACACGTTCCTTAAAAGACTGTCTAAGAAAAGGGGTCACAGTCTAGAACACATTCATGCTCTATCCTCATGTTTGGAGGACCAGATTGATCCAGCAAACACACACCTGTTATGCTTCCATAGTTGGAATGAAGGTTCTGTTGGTACATTTCTTGTTCATTGAGGTACAGTGTAAGTGTTCCCTCAAGAGGTTCTGCAGTGGTTCTAATTGTGAACCTTAAAATCAGTTTCTCCAGGTGAAAAGTTGGTATTTGGACCTTTTTCATAACCGAATGTTTTAAAACAGAACAGTAGAATAAAAGCCTGGAGGCGAGGCGGGGTGTGTGGACTCAGTACAGCTTAGAACAGATCATTTAAGCGGTCGGGGTGGAGGTATAGCAACCATCCATACTAAAGCTTTAGGCGTGAACCAGAAAGTAGGACCTACATTTTCATCTTTTGAAGTTCTTGTACTTAATATACTTGAGCAAGGAACAAATAAACATTCATTTTTATTAATCACAATTTACAGGCCACCCGGTCCGTATTCTCAGTTCTTACAGGAATTCGCTGAGTTTCTATCAAGCCTAATAACGTTTTCAAGTAAAATATTAATTGTCGGAGATTTTAATGTCCACATAGACAACCCTCACGACACATTAAGTAAGGCATTCATATCTATCATAGACTCCATGGGATTCACCCAAATTATAAAAGGGCCCACACACTACCTCAACCACACTCTAGACTTAATACTGACCTTTGGTGTAGACATAGTTAACTTAGCCATTCTCCCCCAGAGCAAAGCCGTCTCAGACCATTACTTAATCTCATACAAAATCCAGTTTAGTGGTAATGTGCGTTCATCACCATGTTATCAGGTTAAGAGGACTATAAGTTCCTCCACAGCTGGCAGCTTTATCAGAAACCTCCCGCAGTTATCAACTTCAGTCAGCAGTCCATCTAATCCTACTGAATTAGATACTATGACCAAATTCCTAGAGGATACTCTTCGATCTACGTTAGACAGTGTAGCTCCATTAAAAAGCAAAATAGTACGGCAGAAAAAACTCGCCCCTTGGTCTAACGATCACACTCGAGCTTTAAAACAGACTGCCAGACAACTAGAGCGAAAATGGCGTCCGACTAAATTAGAAGTGTTCCAGTCCGCCTGGAAGGAGAGCCTTATAGACTATAGAAGAGCTCTTACTGCAGCATGCTCAGCCTATCTCTCCTCTCTCATAGAAAAACAATAAGAACAATCCTAGACTATTATTTAGCACAATTTCTAAACTAACAGAGAACAAAAGAGTCACTGAACCCCAGATGACCAGATGGCCTATAGCAGCAATGATTTTATGAATTTCTTTAGTGATAAAATCGAAAAAATTAGACCGAAAATTCTGAATGCACAGTTAAACTCCACAAACATGCTGGCTTATAAATCCAGTCTAGACCCTGAGAATATTAGAGTCACTGCAGATAGGCTGGAATCGTTTACATTACTCCAAGAAAATGAACTAGTCAAAATAGTTTCTTCTGCAAAACCATCGACCTGTATTCTAGACCCAATTCCTACAGGTCTACTCAAGGAAATCTTATCAGAAATAACTAAGCCTATTCTGTCAATAATAAACTCCTCTCTTAGTCTCGGATATATATCACAAAAATTTTTAAACTTGCAGTAATTAGACCGCTGATTAAGAAAGCTAACCTCGATCCCTGTGAACTATCAAATTATAGACCTCTCAAATCTCCCCTTTATATCGAAGATCCTGGAAAAAGTGGTAACCAAACAATTAAGCTCTTATTTGCATAGGAATAATCTACATGAAAAATTTCAGTCTGGTTTTAGGCCACATCATAGTACAGAAACAGCATTAGTAAAAATTATAAATGATCTTCTATTATTCACGGACCAAGGAAATGTGTCGTTGTTAGTCCTCCTTGACCTTAGTGCAGCATTTGACACAATAGACCACTCTATCCTACTAGATAGACTAGAAAACCTTGTAGGGGTAACAGGAACAGCTCTTTCCTGGTTCAGGTCCTACCTCACTGATCGATATCAGTTTGTTAATGTAAAGGGTGAATCATCTGTTCGTGCAAACGTAATGTATGGTGTTCCACAAGGCTCTGTTTTAGGACCTATATTATTCACAATATATATATGCTACCACTAGGCACCATTATCGGTAAACACGGCATAAATTTCCACTGCTATGCCGATGACACCCAGTTATATATATCAAGCAAACCAAATGACAAAATTAAACTTGGCATGATTGAGGACTGTATAAAAGACATAAAAGATTGGATGTCAAGCAATTTTCTGCTACTTAACTCAGACAAAACAGAGGTCCTGCTTCTGGGTTCAAAATTAGCCAGAAACAAACTGTCTAATTTAACACTTAATCTCTCAGTTTCATCAAGCTTATCTGTTAAAAATCTTGGTGTCATGATAGACGCTGATCTATCCTTCGACACACATATAACTAATATCTCTAGAACAGCCTTCCTGCATCTCCGCAACATTGCTAAATTAAGAAATGCATGATCCCTACAGGATGCAGAAAAGCTAGTTCATGCATTTATTACTTCAAGGCTAGATTATTGTAATGCCCTGCTGTCTGGATGTCCCAGCAAAAGCCTTAACAAGCTTCAGCTAGTCCAGAACGCTGCAGCCAGAAAGTTCGACCATATTAGTCCAGTTTTATCAAACCTGCACTGGTTACCAGTCAAATTTCACATCGATTATAAAATTCTATTACTGACACATAAAGCTCTAAACGGGCTCGCCCCTCAGTACCTGAGTGAGCTCCTCTCCCACTATGAACCATCATGCCTACTTAGATCACAAGGTGCTGGCTTACTACTGGTACCTAGAATTAATAAAGTTACATCAGGAGGGGAAGAGCTTTCTCATACAAAGCCCCCCAGCTCTGGAATAATCTTCCTGCTAATGTTCGGGAATCAGACAGCCTCAATCTTTAAGTCTAGGCTAAAAACTTTTGTACAGTCAAGCATTTGGTGATTAGTCTTCCCTGTCAGGTCTAGACCTGCTGGAGTCTCCACTGCTCTGTTTTACTGTAACCTGTGGTCAGCCACTCTTTACAGAACTGTTTTTTTCTTTCTTTTCTCTGCCGAGCTGATCAGCTGCCCATCCTGTGCGTCTGATGCTGTTGCCTCTTCTGCCTTGATTGGTGCCGCTGCTCACCAGCCTTCCAGACCAGTTTGACCACCACTGAACTTCTTGCTTTACAGAGCTGTGCAATCCTCACCCTCAGATCTTTTCTTTTCCCACTTTACTATAATACTTCATACTAATAATGTTTGCTATCTGGTGTCGACCAGAGGAGGATGGGTTCCCCTTCTGAGTCTTGGTTCCTCTCAAGGTTTCTTCCTCTTTTAGGGAGTTTTTCCTTGCCACCGTCGCCACTGGCTTGCTCATGGGGGCTCGGACCCGGATTTTCTCTCCTTTTCTTTTCTCTTCTCTCTGTAATACTGATTGTTTTGTAAAGCTGCTTTGTGACAACACCTGTTGTAAAAAGCGCTATATGAATTAATTTTGCTTGCTTGATTTCAGTGGATCATGGCTCAGTTATGTTCCCTGACTAAGGGACTGAGATGGAACCCCAATAAAATGGTTTTGTTTGAGAGTGTAGACTGAACAGCTTGTGGCACAACACAAAAGCATGTGGACTTGTTTGAAGTCAAAAACTGAAGTACCTGAAGAACAGACCAACATGCAAAAACAGTGTAGTTCAAAATGAGCCTTTCTGAACGCTCATTGCACCACCAGACTTTTAATAAGGCACATTTAAATGAACGAGTCTCAAAACATTGAATTTAAAAGTGCTTGACTTTTAATTGAGAATATGAGTTCAACACATCTGCAGCTGTGGTAGATGAAGACTGGAAGGGAAGTAAAAAGAAAGTGTTAGTGTTCATTAAATACATAAAAACATTTAACCAGTGATTATTAATAGGTAAAAAAAAAAAAAAAAAAGCAGTACAAAGCACAGAGTTTCTCAACTCCATTACTGTGTGTGAGCTTGCATCAAGTGCTATATTTGAGCCTATTAAACTACAAATCCTGGCCAGAGAGTTGGAGCTGGCTTCTCAGACGCAGTTTAAGCTTGGAATAAATAAAGTATTTAGCATTAACTATACAATTTGCATTGTGAGTTTTGGGGATTTGGACCTCTCTGGTAGAAGTGTGTAACTGCAGGGGGTGTGGTATCTGCAAGGTGGGAGGGGCCTGTTAAACCATTACAACTGCTTTAGGGTGGATACATTACAGCAGACAAAGTGGAGAGACGGAGTCACTCAAACAGAAGCGAGTCATCAGATGAGAACATGCCAAAAGCCAGCGTTAGCAAGTTTGCTGAAAGACTGTCTATTCAGCAGTTAGACACCAGATAAAAGAGAAGATGCTCTTTATGATCTGGTTTACCAACAAAGGTAAGAGTTGAATCCTCACTGCTGGCAAAACCCAAAAATAAATTGTCAAAATAAAACTGATAGATTTGCATACAAACCATGTGTATGAATAATTATTAAAAACACACCTTGCCATCAAAGCAGGTCTCCTTACACGGAGTCTGGGACGGCATACAGACCTCGGTAGAGCACATGAAGTAGATCTGTGAAAGGAGGGAAAGACATTGAGCATCTGAGACCTATTAAATCATCTCAGAACAGAAGGGGGATTACTGCACCTCCTCATTGAGGTATTTATTGGTGGACTTGTCCATAAACTGGAAGGCCTTCACTTCAAAACGCCGCACGTGGGGATCCTGCGATTGGCCGGCCACGTAGAGGATCGAGATGTTGTCGGAATCGAGAGGGTTGGGGCAACTGCAGGACAAAAACCAAAGAAGCCTAGAGTGGATGCAATACAATCCGACACTGCCGCCTCTAACCAGGCCAATCAGGCAGTGTATTCATAACCATTTCATTCAATAACAGTTTAAGGGTGGGTGTTCCCATCACTGAACTCAGACTCAAGAACAGTATTTTACAGCAAGCCACTCTGAATGACTGCATATAGAAGCGGCAATAATAGAATATGGCCTCATTAGAGCTGGACACAGCCTGGATCCTTACATCACTTTAGTCTGTACAGAATAAGGGGATGATTGTCACATGTGGGGTGTTTCCAAGGTAATTAGTGTGGTCACTGATGGCTCTTCAAGGGGGTCAACAGTGCTGCTACTGATACAAGCCCAACATGGTAACTAGACTCAGCATGGCTACTCAGGTCCAGCACAGCTCACTCAAAGGAAACGACATGCATTGCAGTTTTAAATGCATGATTGCCACAGCCTTCTACTTCAAACCTACCCCTCATACAGCAGCACCAAGGCACTCTTAGCAGAGCGAGGGTAGGCCACGCAGTAGTGCACCACCAGAGTGGCTTTAGGGTTGGGAGCGTTTATTCGCAGTTCCAGGTACACAGGTTTACCCAGGAGAACTTTCAGGGGCTGGTGATCCTCAGAGCAGAATTTGGTGAAGGTCTCATCTGCAAAAAATAAAAAGGATTTAGGAATGGGTTTAACAGGAGTTCAGTTAATGTGCATTTGAAACAGAGTGGAAGAAGTGTGTTATGTAGGCAGATATACACAGCCACTTCATTAGGTGCTAGTAAAAGGTTGGACCCCCCTTTTGCCTTCAGAACTGCCTTAATTCATCTGGAACCAGTCTGCCCATTCTCCTCGGACCGCTCACATCAACAAGGCATTTTCGTCCACACAACTGCCGCTCACTGGATATCTCCCCCTTTTCAGACCATTCTCTGTAAACCCTAGAGATGGCTGTGCGTGAAAATCACAGTAGATCAGCAGTTTCTGAAATACTCAGACCAGCCCGTCCGGCACCAACAACCATGCCACGTGCAAAGTTGCTTAAATCCCCTTTCTTCCCCATTCTGATGCTTGATCTGCACTTCTTGACCACCTCTACATGGCTGGTGAGTGCAAGCTGTAGTAACCGATCAACTAGGGGTATTATTTACTATTCTTCAAGTTATTCTATGCAGGTATAGAAGTGAGTGCTGAGGGAGCAGGAGCCTCCAGGTTTAACGGCACCCTCCAAAACAAGTTCAGATTTTAACAAATACATGTGCTTGATTTAAAATGAAGCATTTTTGTTCCTGTTCTCAGGTCCTGCACCATTCAAAGTTAATCCTGTATTACAGGTCATTACAGTGAGCCGATTCAGTTCCCTCCACAACTGCTGGGCACTCTGGGGGCACATTAAAAACACATGCCAGTTGAGGAGCAAAGAGGGAAAGTGTATGCAGAGTTAGAGCAGTTCTGAAACCTAAAGCTAAAAAAAGTCACCCAACATCATGATCTCATCTTTAGCCCAGAGGACACAGCATCCATGGTTTCCAAAGAGAATTTGATCTGTTGGACTACTGGACACTTTTCCGCTTCAACTCAAATGAGCTCAGGCCCAGAGAAGGTGGCAGCATTTCTGGTTCTTCACATGGTAGAGTTTTAACTTTCATTTGTTAACACAGCGATGAAGTGGGTTGCTCTTAAGAAGAAAATATTTTACCCTGCGCAATCCGAAGCTGGACTCCATACAGTCCCTTGGCCCTCACCAAGGCTGGCAGGCTGGCACTCTTCACCATGTATCCAGCACTAGCCCAGCCCTTCATCAAACGGCTTTGAGAAGCCTGCGGCGCCAGAGGGTCTGCAAGGACCGGAGAGTCCGCAAGGTCCAAACTGCCCTTTGAGTAGCGACACTCAACCATAAGCCTGAAAGGAAACAGCATTTAATGTTAGCTACACACCACAGATTCAAAAGACATCAGAATACCAGATTAGACGTTTAACAGTATTATATACCAGCATTATGTTACACATTGCATGTGCAAACCGTAACATGACATGTTTACAGACTGGCCTGCACCATTTTGATGAAAAACCTTCAAAACATCCTGGCTCAACTTGCATTTTTTATTTTCCAAGTAAAACATCCTCTACAGCTTCAATGTGGCATTAATGCAGGTTGAGAAAAATACAATATAAAATGTGCCATTACTTTTTAATGCAGTTATTTGCTGAACTTGCCTTTGAAGAATGTTGCCTTTGCAAATTAAGATCAAGATTAAGTGACCCTTATAAGTCCCACCATGGGGAAATTTCACCTCTGCATTTAACCCATCCGTGAAGTGAACCACCACACACACACGGGGCAGTGAGCACACTTGCCCGGAGCGGTGGGCAGCCCAATCCGCAGCACCCGGGGAGCAATTGGGGGTTAGGTGTCTTGCTCAAGGACACCTCAGTCATGTGCTGTCGGCTCTGGGGATCGAACCGGCGACCTTCCGGTCACAAGGCTGGATCCCTAACCTCCAGCCTATGACTGCCCCAACATGGAAAATATGCAAAATTGGTCATGTTAGCCCTCCTTCCAAAGCCACAGGCCCAAAACACCCAATTAGTCACCACAATTAAACCTGAACAAGCTGGCTACAACACCTCATTCGTAAAAAATGCGCTGTTAAAAGCCAATAGTGACCAACTTGAGAAACACTCAAAGCAAAACGCTTCCTCAAAACTACAACGCAGACATTGAACATCCAGATTACATACAAGATAAGCCACAGCTAGCTGGTATATTAGTGTTAGAATAAGCCAAGTCAAAGTTCATTTATATACTATATTATATAACTATAATCAACTACATAATTCTGGAAAACCTCTTGCTTTTTCCATCCACTTTGTTCAAAGCCTTTTCCACTTCCATTTCATTTTTCTTTAGCATTCAAGTTGTTGGAACCTGGGCAACTTCCCCTGCCATTTTGTGAGCAGAGCTGGGCGATATGGCCAAATTTTTTCACGAAACAAAATTCATATGTTTGATATCAATACATGTCACAATAAAGGTCAAATCATTTCTTTCCAGTTTGAAGGCTGATTTTTGCTCCTGGGTGGGGAAACGGGTTTAAACCATCCTTTATGGTCAAAACACGACAAACACCCACTCAAACAGTGGAACATTTCACAGATGTCATGGGACAGCGGGAGAAAGTGCCCGATTAGTCGTTTTTACCAGCTGGAAAGGCACGGCTGCAGTTTTTGTAACTCAATTTAAGAAAAAAGTTTTTTGCCATGTGGTGAGGAGTGCGCTGCCATCCCGTTACAAAGGGGGAAACAAGGGCCCCAACAACAACGCTAAACATCGCAGCATTCAGACAAGCTAGCAGAAGTCTGGATATCGCTGTTCTAGGGGAGCAGTTTAAGGGGTGAACCTCAATACATCGGACGCTCACCATGTAAAAGCTTTAACTGCAGTGTGTCTCAGGCAAGACAGTCTTCCCTTTAGGTACATTTAAACTGAAGTCAGTGTTAGCATCTCATTTGATCTACAGTATCAATACAACCCCCCCCGACTCACCTGACAGGAATATCCCTGGTAATGATGCCGTACTGCAGGACGCGCTTCCTGATTGGTGACTGCACTTCAGCCAAGTAAACGGTTGTTTCTCCAATTTGCTGATTAACAAAAAGCTCAAATTAGTCCTTAATTACAGAGTTAAAGTCAAAGGGGCACGTTACAAAAAGTCACAGCTGGAAAATCTCACGTAAGAATGTGTTCCACACTCCGTCACCCCAAACTTGAAAACGGCAAAGTCTCTGTTGGCAATGACTGGTTTACAGCTACTCCTCCCCACCACCATCAGACGTGCAGGGTTTATGGGCAAACCAGCAACGTTGGAGGGAACGACAAAGATGAACTGCCTGTCGGCCAAACATACTTAAATGGGAGAGGGAGAAGAAAATGGATAAGTCAAACTTGGCTGCATAGAAACAGAGCGAGGAAGTACAGTTCAACAATTTGTAAAAATGTAGTGAATAAAAAAAAGGGTCATTAAAAAAAACCAAAAACCCACTCCATATTTACTACATCTACATATTTAGAGAAATGTGTCCATATGAAATTACACACCACCCAAGAGAAGCTGAAAATTTAAAATTTATGACTAAATTACAATTTCTATAATTGTGTACAAGGTATACTCCTGTATATGGAATAACTGTACTCATTGTGAGTTTTGAGAATTAAACCCTTCCAGCAGAAGCACCACATTCCTAAAAACCTGAAAAAGATGCAAGAACAGCTGCACAATCCCTTGAAAAATGTACAAATACTTGGTGGACCAAGCAGATTTAGTCGCTGCACTTTGATGTTAATCAATTTCAAACTGTTTAAAATGTGCATTTGCACCCTTGCTCTACATGCAACAAATACTGTATGGATCAATTTACCATCCATGGGGTAGTAACAGGCGAAAGTCGCCTCGTCTCTGCAGCATCCTCTCCTCAGACACTCGGCAGCTGTAGTCCCAGGACGACCACACGGCAATCTCTGACCACTAGGAAAGCTGCAGCCTGCAAGGAATGTGACATTAGACTGTTCGGAATGAATTTAGTACATTATTATACATCCTTAAACAATACAACCACTACCAAATAAGTCACTGTATATGGGCTAGTGTACCAATTAAAGGAAAAACTGGAGGCAGCAATTCAATGGCATCAGTGGTAGAGTCAATTTTACTCAATATGCTATTAAACCAGAAAATTCAGCATCAATATTTTAAACAAAATATTATATAATACTCTCTTTTGGCCAAAATGCAAGGACAAGTGTATTGCTACTGTCAAAAAAACTGGGGTCCCAACTCTTGCTTACATATGTACATACAACTTCTGAAACTTCACAGGGGCCCCTTTAGTGCCCTTCTGCAGCCCCCTGGGGTCCAGTTTGAGAACAGCTGATGCAAAGAATCAATTTGAAAATCTGCACAGCCTTCTGAAAGTGGGTCATGCAGTACTGTTAGCAGCAGAACAGAGAGCCTCACCTTTTTTGAAGTTTGAATGCAACGCAAGAGATGAGGGCATCGCAGTCACCTGCATACTGGTTGGTGTAGGGGACAGTTGCTCCCATTGGGAAGTGGGCGGTTGAACCCCTGGTGTAGGGAGCAGTGGATCAAATTCAGGAGAGGACAGTGGCTCCACTGGTGTAGGGGACAGTGGCATCCATTGGGGAGAGGAGAGTCGATCCCCTGGTGTAGGGAACAGTGGACCAAATTCAGGAGAGGACAGTGGGTCCAATCGGGGAGAGGAGAGTCGATCCCCTGGTGTAGGGAACAGTGGACCAAATTCAGGAGAGGACAGTGGCTCCACTGGTGTAGGGGACAGTGGCTTCCATTGGGGAGAGGAGAGTCGATCCCCTGGTGTAGGGAACAGTTGACCAAATACAGGAGAGGACAGTGGCCCCAGTCGTGCAGAGGTGAGTCGATCCGCTGGTGTAGGGAACAGTGGACCAAATTCAGGAGAGGACAGTGGGTCCAATCGGGGAGAGGAGAGTCGATCCCCTGGTGTAGGGAACAGTGGACCAAATACAGGAAAGGACAGTGGGTCCAATCGGGGAGAGGAGAGTCGATCACCTGGTGTAGGGAACAGTGGACCAAATACAGGAGAGGACAGTGGGTCCAATTGGAGAGGAGAGTCGATCCCCTGGTGTAGGGAACAGTGGACCAAATACAGGAGAGGACAGTGGGTCAAATCGCGGAGAGGAGAGTCGATCCCCTGGTGTAGGGAACAGTGGACCAAATTCAGGAGAGGACAGTGGCTCCACTGGTGTAGGGGACAGTGGTTTTCTTTGGGGAGAGGAGAGTCGATCCCCTGGTGTAGGGAACAGTGGAACAAATTCAGGAGAGGACAGTGGGTCCACTCGGGGAGAGGAGAGTCGATCCCCTGGTGTAGGGAACAGTGGACCAAATTCAGGAGAGGACAGTGGGTCCAATCGGGGAGAGGAGAGTCGATCCCCTGGTGTAGGGAACAGTGGACCAAATTCAGGAGAGGACAGTGGGTCCAATCGCGGAGAGGAGAGCCGATCCCCTGGTGTAGGGAACAGTGGACCAAATTCAGGAGAGGACAGTGGGTCCAATCGCGGAGAGGAGAGTCGATCCGCTGGTGTAGGAAACAGTGGACCAAATTCAGGAGAGGACAGTGGCTCCACTGGTGTAGGGGACAGTGGCTTCCTTTGGGGAGAGGAGAGTCGATCCCCTGGTGTAGGGAACAGGGGACCATATTCAGCAGAGGACAGTGGGTCCAATCGGGGAGAGGAGAGTCGATCCCCTGGCGTAGGGAACAGTGGACCAAATACAGGAGAGGACAGTGGGTCCAATCTGGGAGAGGAGTGTCGATCCCCTGGTGTAGGGAACAGTGGACCAAATTCAGGAGAGGACAGTGGCTCCACTGGTGTAGGGGACAGTGGTTTTCTTTGGGGAGAGGAGAGTCGATCCCCTGGTGTAGGGAACAGTGGAACAAATTCAGGAGAGGACAGTGGGTCCTCTCGGGGAGAGGAGAGTCGATCCCCTGTTGTAGGGAACAGTGGACCAAATTCAGGAGAGGACAGTGGCCCCAGTCGCGGAGAGGAGAGTCGATCCCCTGGTGTAGGGAACAGTGGACCAAATTCAGGAGAGGACAGTGGCCCCAGTCGCGGAGAGGAGAGTCGATCCCCTGGTGTAGGGAACAGTGGACCAAATTCAGGAGAGGACAGTGGGTCCACTCGGGGAGAGGAGAGTCGATCCCCTGGTGTAGGGAACAGTGGACCAAATTCAGGAGAGGACAGTGGGTCCACTCGGGGAGAGGAGAGTCGATCCCCTGGTGTAGGGAACAGTGGACCAAATTCAGGAGAGGACAGTGGGTCCACTCGGGGAGAGGAGAGTCGATCCCCTGGTGTAGGGAACAGTGGACCAAATTCAGGAGAGGACAGTGGGTCCAATCGCGGAGAGGAGAGTCGATCCGCTGGTGTAGGAAACAGTGCACCAAATTCAGGAGAGGACAGTGGGTCCAATCGCGGAGAGGAGAGTCGATCCCCTGGTGTAAGGAACAGGACAACCATTACATGGTAGCATCAATTTTATATACACAATGACATTAAAACTACATTACATACCAATATTTTAGCATGCATATTGAGTATTGAAATATTACATAATTTTCACAAATGTCTGGCCAAAACTAAACAAAACAAAAAGCATTTTGTGCTGTCAAAAAAACCTTGCATCACAAATACCAAGTTCACAGGAAAAGGACAACTTTAATTTAAGTTAATAATACCAGACCAAGTTTGGGGCATTTTTTTGGTCCATTCCTCATGAAGTTTACAAACTATATAAAAGGAAAGGCATTTTCAAATTATGACAAACTGAATAATGATAAAAAGGGAGGTTCTGACAGCAGGGATATCCACCCAGTCTCAGCCAGCTCCCCACCACCCCGTCAGATTTACACCCAGCAGTAACATCTGTACAGCCTTCTGAAAGCAAGTCATGCAGTACTGTTCGCAGCAGAACAGGGAGACTCACCTCGTTGTTTGCATTTTGAACGACGCCCAAGAGACGAGGGCATCGCCGGCACATGCATACTGGTTGGTGTAGGAGACGGTTGTTCCCATTGGAAAGCCGGCAGTGGAACCCCTGGTGCAGGGAACAGCGGATCAAATTCAGGAAAGAACAGCAGATCCAATGGGGAAGCGGTCAGTGTTGCCAGTGGCAGTGGATCAGGTTGGGGAACGGACACTGGCTCCCCATAGGGAAAGTACAGCTGCACTGCTTGGGGAGGGGATATCTTGACAGCAGGGTAGGACAGAACAGGATGGCGTGAAGATCGCGTTTTTGAAGAGGGCGCGTGACTGGAGTTACTGCAGGACACTGTGACGATCTCAAGCTGCCCAGCGCTGTTACGATACAGGAATCTCAGAGTGTAGCTGCCCTCCTGCAAACATTCATACAAAACCACCACGTTTATACAACTCCTATTCAGTTTGCAGTATCTTAGCCTCACCCAGCATAATCACCTCAGAGAACAGGCAAAGCAGCATCTAGGTTTGTATATCAGTGGTGTAGAAAATGAACTGAAAACATGATCATTTACCTGTATAGTTGATCTAGTTTATTAATGCTGATAAATTAAGAACATGTTGCCCACCTCAACAGTGACAGGACAGCCAGCAAAGTGGATGTGAAGAACAACCCTCCCGTTTTCCCTGGTTAGAGAGTAGTCACAGGCCTCTGGAAGGCCGAAGACAGGATACATTCCTGATGAATCTGAGAAAGAACTCACTGTAACTCAGCATGTCCACGCCAATAAAGCTTCCATCAACCGATTGGGAAAACTTGCATCAGGGCAAACAGCGTTTAGGAGACTTTTAGTAGAGGTTAAAAGCATTTAGGGGAGTTCAGGAGCTCCTTTTCCATTCCACTAACTGAGCTACATGTAGTAAAGTAAAACCAACAGATGTGTCCTTTGCAAAGCTCTTCAAGAGGAAAGTAATCTTTTCCCTCTGTGCCATTTCATCCACTCAGTTAGTTCCCAATTCACTTCATTTGAGTTTAATGTGCTGGTGTGTGTTGAAGCTCCTGAAGCGCTCCACAGCAGAATTAGTAGATAAAATAATCCTCCTTTACAGTAAAATGAAGCTCTGCTGATCCTTGAACACAGTTTAACAGTAAATGGTCTTAAACGCTGGAGTTAATGTAGAACTGCTAATTCACCCTTTAACCCTGAAGATCAGCACAGACTGCTGGTCACCACAGCAACACCGACAACAGTCTCACCCAGCTAGTAGCCAAAGAAATGGCAGAGAGGGAGATTTAAGATGAACATCAATAATTTGGAGACAAAGGGATTAGAGTTGCATTTATAGTCACTCCAGCTGGTTTCTTGATACGATTAATCTGCAACGACAAACTGTGAAACACCCCGTTCCACCTTAAATGCAGCAGCAGTTACGTTCTGGCGCATCAGGTACAATTTAAGGTGGAAAAGGGAACTTTGAACAAGAAGCTGGTCGAAGGGAGAGACGTTTTACAATAAACTGTTCTACTTTTGAAGAGAAGTTTCCTCCCAGAGCTGTTACTCAGCTGAGCTGAAGCTTAAACTAGGGCACAGTTAGACTGCTAGTATATAGCATTATATACTGGTATATTAGAACACACTGATGCACAGGACATAGCTGGTGTTGCGGCTCCCAACATGGTGTGATTTCCATTAAAAGGGACAAAATGGCTCTTAACATCTGGGCACCCACTGCTTGTGTAGAGGAACATGTAGGTGAAAAACGTTAAACAGAACCGCTCCCTGCCCACCTCGAATGAAAAACGTAGGACTGATCGAAACAGCTTGCTTACCAAAGACCTGCATCTCAGAGAGAGAGCCTGGGGGCAAAACTACCGCCATAGCATTTTCACCACAAAACACCAAGTATCTCTGGCCTTCTGCCGAGCCATCCTGCTGCTCTGCGCCTCCTTCATCTAAGGTGCCTTCGCTTGGGTCGATGGCCTGCTCTGAATTCAGGGTCTCAATCATCACACTGCCCTGCCTCAGCCCGCAAGCAAGAGTCAGAAGCAGGAGCAGGACGATGGCAGGCTGCAATGAGGCCATGTTTGAGGTCAAAGGCCCCAAAACTGGTGTGAACTCGCTGCAGCTCCCGACAGCCTTTAATAGACTTGGGAGTCGATTCCGGAAAGAGTCGGTTCTCTGATTCCAGGCACTTTGGAGTTGATTGCCCCCCGTGACTTCATGCTCGGCCATAATAGCGTCGTATGTGCTTAATGTCGTACGTTTTATATCGCTGCACCTCACGGTTCGCCGTGGTTTCGCTGTCTTTGGGATCAAGAATCGAGAAAACTGTGGTGAGGAATCAATTCATAGAGTCGACTCCATTGATAGGCATCACGTGGAATCGGAACCGGAGTCGACTCCTTCAGCAGGTGCGTGCGAGAAGATGAAGAACACCTGGCTACAATGAAAATGTGCACACACTTAAAATGTTCCCTCTCCTTTCTTTCTTTCTTATTTTGGTTTTGTCTGATTTGGAGTTATATAGAACCCTTTTCAAAACCATTCTATACAGAACCATATGCAACTCATTCTCCATCAATTTCCTGCTGAAAAGAACAATTTAGTCATGCAACGGCTTTTTTCAACACTCATGTTTCTATATAAAATTTAAAGACCTAAAGAATCTAAATTCCTAAAGAACCCTCAAAGAGCCATCTTTTTGTAAGAGTGGACTCATTCAGTGGTCAAGCAGGGTTATGGTTCACCAGCCAACAGGTTGGTGTACTGTGATCCTAAAGCCCTCCCAACATCATAAATCATGATTAAAATTATTACGGTGCTCTGTGACGCATTTGGGAACAAAACCATCATTTTATTTCCTGCCTTTCTTCTCTGTGTCGCAGGAACAAGCACATCACGATTGACCTCGGGACGGGTAACAAGATCAACTGGACCATGGAGGACAAGCAGGAGATGATAGACATAATGGAGACCGTCTACAGGGGAGCCAGGAAATGACGAGGTCTGGTGGTGTCCCTCCAGACTACTCCACCAAATACAGATACTGATGCCCCCTCTTTCATTCATTCTCCAGTCTACTCATTGCCATGTCCTCTTCCCGGATTCCTCCATGGGACTGTTTTTATGTGGACAGTGAAGTGGCCTTGTGTAGGATTTTATTTAAAGGACTCCCCCAGTGTTGCAGTTACCATCAGAAACTGCTCCAGCGCACCTTTTCTGTTTTTCCTCTGTGTTGTGAATAAGTATTTCTAAGAAAAGTGTTGAAGGAAATTCTGAGGGACGCACTGAAGGAATGCAGTGTTTGATAAGCCGTTTTAGTTCATCTGCTACAGCGAAGAGGCTTTGTCACATTAAGTGAAACCTCAGTTTATCCAGCTCAAGTTAAAACTGACCAGTAGTTATGAACTCGATGGAGCAGCTTTAATACAAAACTCACTAAACTCAGCTTTACACACACGTTCCTTAAAAGACTGTCTAAGAAAAGGGGTCACAGTCTAGAACACATTCATGCTCTATCCTCATGTTTGGAGGACCAGATTGATCCAGCAAACACACACCTGTTATGCTTCCATACTTGGAATGAAGGTTCTGTTGGTACATTTCTTGTTCATTGAGGTACAGTGTAAGTGTTCCCTCAAGAGGTTCTGCAGTGGTTCTAATTGTGAACCTTAAAATCAGTTTCTCCAGGTGAAAAGTTGGTATTTGGACCTTTTTCATAACCGAATGTTTTAAAACAGAACAGTAGAATAAAAGCCTGGAGGCGAGGCGGGGTGTGTGGACTCAGTACAGCTTAGAACAGATCATTTAAGCGGTCGGGGTGGAGGTATAGCAACCATCCATACTAAAGCTTTAGGCGTGAACCAGAAAGTAGGACCTACATTTTCATCTTTTGAAGTTCTTGTACTTAATATACTTGAGCAAGGAACAAATAAACATTCATTTTTATTAATCACAATTTACAGGCCACCCGGTCCGTATTCTCAGTTCTTACAGGAATTCGCTGAGTTTCTATCAAGCCTAATAACGTTTTCAAGTAAAATATTAATTGTCGGAGATTTTAATGTCCACATTGACAACCCTCACGACACATTAAGTAAGGCATTCATATCTATCATAGACTCCATGGGATTCACCCAAATTATAAAAGGGCCCACACACTACCTCAACCACACTCTAGACTTAATACTGACCTTTGGTGTAGACATAGTTAACTTAGCCATTCTCCCCCCAGAGCAAAGCCGTCTCAGACCATTACTTAATCTCATACAAAATCCAGTTTAGTGGTAATGTGCGTTCATCACCATGTTATCAGGTTAAGAGGACTATAAGTTCCTCCACAGCTGGCAGCTTTATCAGAAACCTCCCGCAGTTATCAACTTCAGTCAGCAGTCCATCTAATCCTACTGAATTAGATACTATGACCAAATTCCTAGAGGATACTCTTCGATCTACGTTAGACAGTGTAGCTCCATTAAAAAGCAAAATAGTACGGCAGAAAAAACTCGCCCCTTGGTCTAACGATCACACTCGAGCTTTAAAACAGACTGCCAGACAACTAGAGCGAAAATGGCGTCCGACTAAATTAGAAGTGTTCCAGTCCGCCTGGAAGGAGAGCCTTATAGACTATAGAAGAGCTCTTACTGCAGCATGCTCAGCCTATCTCTCCTCTCTCATAGAAAACAATAAGAACAATCCTAGACTATTATTTAGCACAATTTCTAAACTAACAGAGAACAAAAGAGTCACTGAACCCCAGATGACCAGATGGCCTATAGCAGCAATGATTTTATGAATTTCTTTAGTGATAAAATCGAAAAAATTAGACCGAAAATTCTGAATGCACAGTTAAACTCCACAAACATGCTGGCTTATAAATCCAGTCTAGACCCTGAGAATATTAGAGTCACTGCAGATAGGCTGGAATCGTTTACATTACTCCAAGAAAATGAACTAGTCAAAATAGTTTCTTCTGCAAAACCATCGACCTGTATTCTAGACCCAATTCCTACAGGTCTACTCAAGGAAATCTTATCAGAAATAACTAAGCCTATTCTGTCAATAATAAACTCCTCTCTTAGTCTCGGATATATATCACAAAAATTTTTAAACTTGCAGTAATTAGACCGCTGATTAAGAAAGCTAACCTCGATCCCTGTGAACTATCAAATTATAGACCTCTCAAATCTCCCCTTTATATCGAAGATCCTGGAAAAAGTGGTAACCAAACAATTAAGCTCTTATTTGCATAGGAATAATCTACATGAAAAATTTCAGTCTGGTTTTAGGCCACATCATAGTACAGAAACAGCATTAGTAAAAATTATAAATGATCTTCTATTATTCACGGACCAAGGAAATGTGTCGTTGTTAGTCCTCCTTGACCTTAGTGCAGCATTTGACACAATAGACCACTCTATCCTACTAGATAGACTAGAAAACCTTGTAGGGGTAACAGGAACAGCTCTTTCCTGGTTCAGGTCCTACCTCACTGATCGATATCAGTTTGTTAATGTAAAGGGTGAATCATCTGTTCGTGCAAACGTAATGTATGGTGTTCCACAAGGCTCTGTTTTAGGACCTATATTATTCACAATATATATATGCTACCACTAGGCACCATTATCGGTAAACACGGCATAAATTTCCACTGCTATGCCGATGACACCCAGTTATATATATCAAGCAAACCAAATGACAAAATTAAACTTGGCATGATTGAGGACTGTATAAAAGACATAAAAGATTGGATGTCAAGCAATTTTCTGCTACTTAACTCAGACAAAACAGAGGTCCTGCTTCTGGGTTCAAAATTAGCCAGAAACAAACTGTCTAATTTAACACTTAATCTCTCAGTTTCATCAAGCTTATCTGTTAAAAATCTTGGTGTCATGATAGACGCTGATCTATCCTTCGACACACATATAACTAATATCTCTAGAACAGCCTTCCTGCATCTCCGCAACATTGCTAAATTAAGAAATGCATGATCCCTACAGGATGCAGAAAAGCTAGTTCATGCATTTATTACTTCAAGGCTAGATTATTGTAATGCCCTGCTGTCTGGATGTCCCAGCAAAAGCCTTAACAAGCTTCAGCTAGTCAGAACGCTGCAGCCAGAAAGTTCGACCATATTAGTCCAGTTTTATCAAACCTGCACTGGTTACCAGTCAAATTTCACATCGATTATAAAATTCTATTACTGACACAAAGCTCTAAACGGGCTCGCCCCTCAGTACCTGAGTGAGCTCCTCTCCCACTATGAACCATCATGCCTACTTAGATCACAAGGTGCTGGCTTACTACTGGTACCTAGAATTAATAAAGTTACATCAGGAGGGGAAGAGCTCTCATACAAAGCCCTCCAGCTCTGGAATAATCTTCCTGCTAATGTTCGGGAATCAGACAGCCTCAATCTTTAAGTCTAGGCTAAAAACTTTTGTACAGTCAAGCATTTGGTGATTAGTCTTCCCTGTCAGGTCTAGACCTGCTGGAGTCTCCACTGCTCTGTTTTACTGTAACCTGTGGTCAGCCACTCTTTACAGAACTGTTTTTTTCTTTCTTTTCTCTGCCGAGCTGATCAGCTGCCCATCCTGTGCGTCTGATGCTGTTGCCTCTTCTGCCTTGATTGGTGCCGCTGCTCACCAGCCTTCCGGACCAGTTTGACCACCACTGAACTTCTTGCTTTACAGAGCTGTGCAATCCTCACCCTCAGATCTTTTCTTTTCCCACTTTACTATAATACTTCATACTAATAATGTTTGCTATCTGGTGTCGACCAGAGGAGGATGGGTTCCCCTTCTGAGTCTTGGTTCCTCTCAAGGTTTCTTCCTCTTTTAGGGAGTTTTTCCTTGCCACCGTCGCCACTGGCTTGCTCATGGGGGCTCGGACCCGGATTTTCTCTCCTTTTCTTTTCTCTCTGTAATACTGATTGTTTTGTAAAGCTGCTTTGTGACAACACCTGTTGTAAAAAGCGCTATATGAATTAATTTTGCTTGCTTGATTTCAGTGGATCATGGCTCAGTTATGTTCCCTGACTAAGGGACTGAGATGGAACCCCAATAAAATGGTTTTGTTTGAGAGTGTAGACTGAACAGCTTGTGGCACAACACAAAAGCATGTGGACTTGTTTGAAGTCAAAAACTGAAGTACCTGAAGAACAGACCAACATGCAAAAACAGTGTAGTTCAAAATGAGCCTTTCTGAACGCTCATTGCACCACCAGACTTTTAATAAGGCACATTTAAATGAACGAGTCTCAAAACATTGAATTTAAAAGTGCTTGACTTTTAATTGAGAATATGAGTTCAACACATCTGCAGCTGTGGTAGATGAAGACTGGAAGGGAATTAAAAAGAAAGTGTTAGTGTTCATTAAATACATCAAAACATTTAACCAGTGATTATGAATAGGGAAAAAAAAAAAAAAAAAAGCAGTACAAAGCACAGAGTTTCTCAACTCCATTACTGTGTGTGAGCTTGCATCAAGTGCTATATTTGAGCCTATTAAACTACCAATCCTGGCCAGAGAGTTGGAGCTGGCTTCTCAGACGCAGTTTAAGCTTGGAATAAATAAAGTATTTAGCATTAACTATACAATTTGCATTGTGAGTTTTGGGGATTTGGACCTCTCTGGTAGAAGTGTGTAACTGCAGGGGGTGTGGTATCTGCAAGGTGGGAGGGGCCTGTTAAACCATTACAACTGCTTTAGGGTGGATACATTACAGCAGACAAAGTGGAGAGACGGAGTCACTCAAACAGAAGCGAGTCATCAGATGAGAACATGCCAAAAGCCAGCGTTAGCAAGTTTGCTGAAAGACTGTCTATTCAGCAGTTAGACACCAGATAAAAGAGAAGATGCTCTTTATGATCTGGTTTACCAACAAAGGTAAGAGTTGAATCCTCACTGCTGGCAAAACCCAAAAATAAATTGTCAAAATAAAACTGATAGATTTGCATACAAACCATGTGTATGAATAATTATTAAAAACACACCTTGCCATCAAAGCAGGTCTCCTTACACGGAGTCTGGGACGGCATACAGACCTCGGTAGAGCACATGAAGTAGATCTGTGAAAGGAGGGAAAGACATTGAGCATCTGAGACCTATTAAATCATCTCAGAACAGAAGGGGGATTACTGCACCTCCTCATTGAGGTATTTATTGGTGGACTTGTCCATAAACTGGAAGGCCTTCACTTCAAAACGCCGCACGTGGGGATCCTGCGATTGGCCGGCCACGTAGAGGATCGAGATGTTGTCGGAATCGAGAGGGTTGGGGCAACTGCAGGACAAAAACCAAAGAAGCCTAGAGTGGATGCAATACAATCCGACACTGCCGCCTCTAACCAGGCCAATCAGGCAGTGTATTCATAACCATTTCATTCAATAACAGTTTAAGGGTGGGTGTTCCCATCACTGAACACAGACTCAAGAACAGTATTTTACAGCAAGCCACTCTGAATGACTGCATATAGAAGCGGCAATAATAGAATATGGCCTCATTAGAGCTGGACACAGCCTGGATCCTTACATCACTTTAGTCTGTACAGAATAAGGGGATGATTGTCACATGTGGGGTGTTTCCAAGGTAATTAGTGTGGTCACTGATGGCTCTTCAAGGGGGTCAACAGTGCTGCTACTGATACAAGCCCAACATGGTAACTAGACTCAGCATGGCTACTCAGGTCCAGCACAGCTCACTCAAAGGAAACGACATGCATTGCAGTTTTAAATGCATGATTGCCACAGCCTTCTACTTCAAACCTACCCCTCATACAGCAGCACCAAGGCACTCTTAGCAGAGCGAGGGTAGGCCACGCAGTAGTGCACCACCAGAGTGGCTTTAGGGTTGGGAGCGTTTATTCGCAGTTCCAGGTACACAGGTTTACCCAGGAGAACTTTCAGGGGCTGGTGATCCTCAGAGCAGAATTTGGTGAAGGTCTCATCTGCAAAAAATAAAAAGGATTTAGGAATGGGTTTAACAGGAGTTCAGTTAATGTGCATTTGAAACAGAGTGGAAGAAGTGTGTTATGTAGGCAGATATACACAGCCACTTCATTAGGTGCTAGTAAAAGGTTGGACCCCCCTTTTGCCTTCAGAACTGCCTTAATTCATCTGGAACCAGTCTGCCCATTCTCCTCGGACCGCTCACATCAACAAGGCATTTTCGTCCACACAACTGCCGCTCACTGGATATCTCCCCCTTTTCAGACCATTCTCTGTAAACCCTAGAGATGGCTGTGCGTGAAAATCACAGTAGATCAGCAGTTTCTGAAATACTCAGACCAGCCCGTCCGGCACCAACAACCATGCCACGTGCAAAGTTGCTTAAATCCCCTTTCTTCCCCATTCTGATGCTTGATCTGCACTTCTTGACCACCTCTACATGGCTGGTGAGTGCAAGCTGTAGTAACCGATCAACTAGGGGTATTATTTACTATTCTTCAAGTTATTCTATGCAGGTATAGAAGTGAGTGCTGAGGGAGCAGGAGCCTCCAGGTTTAACGGCACCCTCCAAAACAAGTTCAGATTTTAACAAATACATGTGCTTGATTTAAAATGAAGCATTTTTGTTCCTGTTCTCAGGTCCTGCACCATTCAAAGTTAATCCTGTATTACAGGTCATTACAGTGAGCCGATTCAGTTCCCTCCACAACTGCTGGGCACTCTGGGGGCACATTAAAAACACATGCCAGTTGAGGAGCAAAGAGGGAAAGTGTATGCAGAGTTAGAGCAGTTCTGAAACCTAAAGCTAAAAAAGTCACCCAACATCATGATCTCATCTTTAGCCCAGAGGACACAGCATCCATGGTTTCCAAAGAGAATTTGATCTGTTGGACTACTGGACACTTTTCCGCTTCAACTCAAATGAGCTCAGGCCCAGAGAAGGTGGCAGCATTTCTGGTTCTTCACATGGTAGAGTTTTAACTTTCATTTGTTAACACAGCGATGAAGTGGGTTGCTCTTAAGAAGAAAATATTTTACCCTGCGCAATCCGAAGCTGGACTCCATACAGTCCCTTGGCCCTCACCAAGGCTGGCAGGCTGGCACTCTTCACCATGTATCCAGCACTAGCCCAGCCCTTCATCAAACGGCTTTGAGAAGCCTGCGGCGCCAGAGGGTCTGCAAGGACCGGAGAGTCCGCAAGGTCCAAACTGCCCTTTGAGTAGCGACACTCAACCATAAGCCTGAAAGGAAACAGCATTTAATGTTAGCTACACACCACAGATTCAAAAGACATCAGAATACCAGATTAGACGTTTAACAGTATTATATACCAGCATTATGTTACACATTGCATGTGCAAACCGTAACATGACATGTTTACAGACTGGCCTGCACCATTTTGATGAAAAACCTTCAAAACATCCTGGCTCAACTTGCATTTTTTATTTTCCAAGTAAAACATCCTCTACAGCTTCAATGTGGCATTAATGCAGGTTGAGAAAAATACAATATAAAATGTGCCATTACTTTTTAATGCAGTTATTTGCTGAACTTGCCTTTGAAGAATGTTGCCTTTGCAAATTAAGATCAAGATTAAGTGACCCTTATAAGTCCCACCATGGGGAAATTTCACCTCTGCATTTAACCCATCCGTGAAGTGAACCACCACACACACACGGGGCAGTGAGCACACTTGCCCGGAGCGGTGGGCAGCCCAATCCGCAGCACCCGGGGAGCAATTGGGGGTTAGGTGTCTTGCTCAAGGACACCTCAGTCATGTGCTGTCGGCTCTGGGGATCGAACCGGCGACCTTCCGGTCACAAGGCTGGATCCCTAACCTCCAGCCTATGACTGCCCCAACATGGAAAATATGCAAAATTGGTCATGTTAGCCCTCCTTCCAAAGCCACAGGCCCAAAACACCCAATTAGTCACCACAATTAAACCTGAACAAGCTGGCTACAACACCTCATTCGTAAAAAATGCGCTGTTAAAAGCCAATAGTGACCAACTTGAGAAACACTCAAAGCAAAACGCTTCCTCAAAACTACAACGCAGACATTGAACATCCAGATTACATACAAGATAAGCCACAGCTAGCTGGTATATTAGTGTTAGAATAAGCCAAGTCAAAGTTCATTTATATACTATATTATATAACTATAATCAACTACATAATTCTGGAAAACCTCTTGCTTTTTCCATCCACTTTGTTCAAAGCCTTTTCCACTTCCATTTTTCTTTAGCATTCAAGTTGTTGGAACCTGGGCAACTTCCCCTGCCATTTTGTGAGCAGAGCTGGGCGATATGGCCAAATTTTTTCACGAAACAAAATTCATATGTTTGATATCAATACATGTCACAATAAAGGTCAAATCATTTCTTTCCAGTTTGAAGGCTGATTTTTGCTCCTGGGTGGGGAAACGGGTTTAAACCATCCTTTATGGTCAAAACACGACAAACACCCACTCAAACAGTGGAACATTTCACAGATGTCATGGGACAGCGGGAGAAAGTGCCCGATTAGTCGTTTTTACCAGCTGGAAAGGCACGGCTGCAGTTTTTGTAACTCAATTTAAGAAAAAAGTTTTTTGCCATGTGGTGAGGAGTGCGCTGCCATCCCGTTACAAAGGGGGAAACAAGGGCCCCAACAACAACGCTAAACATCGCAGCATTCAGACAAGCTAGCAGAAGTCTGGATATCGCTGTTCTAGGGGAGCAGTTTAAGGGGTGAACCTCAATACATCGGACGCTCACCATGTAAAAGCTTTAACTGCAGTGTGTCTCAGGCAAGACAGTCTTCCCTTTAGGTACATTTAAACTGAAGTCAGTGTTAGCATCTCATTTGATCTACAGTATCAATACAACCCCCCCCGACTCACCTGACAGGAATATCCCTGGTAATGATGCCGTACTGCAGGACGCGCTTCCTGATTGGTGACTGCACTTCAGCCAAGTAAACGGTTGTTTCTCCAATTTGCTGATTAACAAAAAGCTCAAATTAGTCCTTAATTACAGAGTTAAAGTCAAAGGGGCACGTTACAAAAAGTCACAGCTGGAAAATCTCACGTAAGAATGTGTTCCACACTCCGTCACCCCAAACTTGAAAACGGCAAAGTCTCTGTTGGCAATGACTGGTTTACAGCTACTCCTCCCCACCACCATCAGACGTGCAGGGTTTATGGGCAAACCAGCAACGTTGGAGGGAACGACAAAGATGAACTGCCTGTCGGCCAAACATACTTAAATGGGAGAGGGAGAAGAAAATGGATAAGTCAAACTTGGCTGCATAGAAACAGAGCGAGGAAGTACAGTTCAACAATTTGTAAAAATGTAGTGAATAAAAAAAAGGGTCATTAAAAAAAACCAAAAACCCACTCCATATTTACTACATCTACATATTTAGAGAAATGTGTCCATATGAAATTACACACCACCCAAGAGAAGCTGAAAATTTAAAATTTATGACTAAATTACAATTTCTATAATTGTGTACAAGTTATACTCCTGTATATGGAATAACTGTACTCATTGTGAGTTTTGAGAATTAAACCCTTCCAGCAGAAGCACCACATTCCTAAAAACCTGAAAAAGATGCAAGAACAGCTGCACAATCCCTTGAAAAATGTACAAATACTTGGTGGACCAAGCAGATTTAGTCGCTGCACTTTGATGTTAATCAATTTCAAACTGTTTAAAATGTGCATTTGCACCCTTGCTCTACATGCAACAAATACTGTATGGATCAATTTACCATCCATGGGGTAGTAACAGGCGAAAGTCGCCTCGTCTCTGCAGCATCCTCTCCTCAGACACTCGGCAGCTGTAGTCCCAGGACGACCACACGGCAATCTCTGACCACTAGGAAAGCTGCAGCCTGCAAGGAATGTGACATTAGACTGTTCGGAATGAATTTAGTACATTATTATACATCCTTAAACAATACAACCACTACCAAATAAGTCACTGTATATGGGCTAGTGTACCAATTAAAGGAAAAACTGGAGGCAGCAATTCAATGGCATCAGTGGTAGAGTCAATTTTACTCAATATGCTATTAAACCAGAAAATTTAGCATCAATATTTTAAACAAAATATTATATAATACTCTCTTTTGGCCAAAATGCAAGGACAAGTGTATTGCTACTGTCAAAAAAACTGGGGTCCCAACTCTTGCTTACATATGTACATACAACTTCTGAAACTTCACAGGGGCCCCTTTAGTGCCCTTCTGCAGCCCCCTGGGGTCCAGTTTGAGAACAGCTGATGCAAAGAATCAATTTGAAAATCTGCACAGCCTTCTGAAAGTGGGTCATGCAGTACTGTTAGCAGCAGAACAGAGAGCCTCACCTTTTTTGAAGTTTGAATGCAACGCAAGAGATGAGGGCATCGCAGTCACCTGCATACTGGTTGGTGTAGGGGACAGTTGCTCCCATTGGGAAGTGGGCGGTTGAACCCCTGGTGTAGGGAGCAGTGGATCAAATTCAGGAGAGGACAGTGGCTCCACTGGTGTAGGGGACAGTGGCTTCCATTGGGGAGAGGAGAGTCGATCCCCTGGTGTAGGGAACAGTGGACCAAATTCAGGAGAGGACAGTGGGTCCAATCGGGGAGAGGAGAGTCGATCCCCTGGTGAAGGGAACAGTGGACCAAATTCAGGAGAGGACAGTGGCTCCACTGGTGTAGGGGACAGTGGCTTCCATTGGGGAGAGGAGAGTCGATCCCCTGGTGTAGGGAACAGTGGACCAAATTCAGGAGAGGACAGTGGCTCCACTGGTGTAGGGGACAGTGGCTTCCATTGGGGAGAGGAGAGTCGATCCCCTGGTGTAGGGAACAGTGGACCAAATACAGGAGAGGACAGTGGCCCCAGTCGCGGAGAGGAGAGTCGATCCCCTGGTGTAGGGAACAGTGGACCAAATTCAGGAGAGGACTGTGGGTCCAATCGCGGAGAGGAGAGTCGATCCCCTGGTGTAGGGAACAGTGGACCAAATTCAGGAGAGGACAGTGGCTCCACTGGTGTAGGGGACAGTGGCTTCCTTTGGGGAGAGGAGAGTCGATCCCCTGGTGTAGGGAACAGTTGACCAAATTCAGGAGAGGACAGTGGGTCCAACCGCGGAGAGGAGAGTCGATCCCCTGGTGTAGGGAACAGTGGACCAAATTCAGGAGAGGACAGTGGCTCCACTGGTGTAGGGGACAGTGGCTTCCTTTGGGGAGAGGAGATTTGATCCCCTGGTGTAGGGAACAGTGGACCAAATTCAGGAGAGGACTGTGGGTCCAATCGCGGAGAGGAGAGTCGATCCCCTGGTGTAGGGAACAGTGGACCAAATTCAGGAGAGGACAGTGGCTCCACTGGTGTAGGGGACAGTGGCTTCCTTTGGGGAGAGGAGATTTGATCCGCTGGTGTAGGGAACAGTGGACCAAATTCAGGAGAGGACAGTGGGTCCAATCGGGGAGAGGAGAGTCGATCCCCTGGTGTAGGGAACAGTGGACCAAATACAGGAAAGGACAGTGGGTCCAATCGGGGAGAGGAGAGTCGATCACCTGGTGTAGGGAACAGTGGACCAAATACAGGAGAGGACAGTGGGTCCAATCGGGGAGAGGAGAGTCGATCCCCTGGTGTAGGGAACAGTGGACCAAATACAGGAGAGGACAGTGGGTCAAATCGCGGAGAGGAGAGTCGATCCCCTGGTGTAGGGAACAGTGGACCAAATTCAGGAGAGGACAGTGGCTCCACTGGTGTAGGGGACAGTGGCTTCCTTTGGGGAGAGGAGAGTCGATCCCCTGGTGTAGGGAACAGTGGACCAAATTCAGCAGAGGACAGTGGGTCCAATCGGGGAGAGGAGAGTCGATCCCCTGGTGTAGGGAACAGTGGACCAAATACAGGAGAGGACAGTGGGTCCAATCTGGGAGAGGAGTGTCGATCCCCTGGTGTAGGGAACAGTGGACCAAATTCAGGAGAGGACAGTGGCTCCACTGGTGTAGGGGACAGTGGCTTTCTTTGGGGAGAGGAGAGTCGATCCGCTGGTGTAGGGAACAGTGGAACAAATTCAGGAGAGGACAGTGGGTCCTCTCGGGGAGAGGAGAGTCGATCCCCTGTTGTAGGGAACAGTGGACCAAATACAGGAGAGGACAGTGGCCCCAGTCGCGGAGAGGAGAGTCGATCCCCTGGTGTAGGGAACAGTGGACCAAATTCAGGAGAGGACAGTGGGTCAACTCGGGGAGAGGAGAGTCGATCCCCTGGTGTAGGGAACAGTGGACCAAATTCAGGAGAGGACAGTGGGTCCAATCGCGGATAGGAGAGCCGATCCCCTGGTGTAGGGAACAGTGGACCAAATTCAGGAGAGGACAGTGGGTCCAATCGCGGAGAGGAGAGTCGATCCGCTGGTGTAGGAAACAGTGCACCAAATTCAGGAGAGGACAGTGGGTCCAATCGCGGAGAGGAGAGTCGATCCCCTGGTGTAGGGAACAGTGGACCAAATTCAGGAGAGGACAGTGGCTCCACTGGTGTAGGGGACAGTGGCTTTCTTTGGGGAGTGGAGAGTCGATCCCCTGGTGTAGGGAACAGTGGACCAAATTCAGGAGAGGACAGTGGCTCCACTGGTGTAGGGGACAGTGGACCAAATACAGGAGAGGACAGTGGGTCCAATCTGGGAGAGGAGAGTCGATCCCCTGGTGTAGGGAACAGTGGACCAAATTCAGCAGAGGACAGTGGCTCCACTGGTGTAGGGGACAGTGGCTCCAATCGGGGAGAGGAGAGTCGATCCCCTGGTGTAAGGAACAGGACAACCATTACATGGTAGCATCAATTTTATATACACAATGACATTAAAACTACATTACATACCAATATTTTAGCATGCATATTGAGTATTGAAATATTACATAATTTTCACAAATGTCTGGCCAAAACTAAACAAAACAAAAAGCATTTTGTGCTGTCAAAAACCTTGCATCACAAATACCAAGTTCACAGGAAAAGGACAACTTTAATTTAAGTTAATAATACCAGACCAAGTTTGGGGCATTTTTTTGGTCCATTCCTCATGAAGTTTACAAACTATATAAAAGGAAAGGCATTTTCAAATTATGACAAACTGAATAATGATAAAAAGGGAGGTTCTGACAGCAGGGATATCCACCCAGTCTCAGCCAGCTCCCCACCACCCCGTCAGATTTACACCCAGCAGTAACATCTGTACAGCCTTCTGAAAGCAAGTCATGCAGTACTGTTCGCAGCAGAACAGGGAGACTCACCTCGTTGTTTGCATTTTGAACGACGCCCAAGAGACGAGGGCATCGCCGGCACATGCATACTGGTTGGTGTAGGAGACGGTTGTTCCCATTGGAAAGCCGGCAGTGGAACCCCTGGTGCAGGGAACAGCGGATCAAATTCAGGAAAGAACAGCAGATCCAATGGGGAAGCGGTCAGTGTTGCCAGTGGCAGTGGATCAGGTTGGGGAACGGACACTGGCTCCCCATAGGGAAAGTACAGCTGCACTGCTTGGGGAGGGGATATCTTGACAGCAGGGTAGGACAGAACAGGATGGCGTGAAGATCGCGTTTTTGAAGAGGGCGCGTGACTGGAGTTACTGCAGGACACTGTGACGATCTCAAGCTGCCCAGCGCTGTTACGATACAGGAATCTCAGAGTGTAGCTGCCCTCCTGCAAACATTCATACAAAACCACCACGTTTATACAACTCCTATTCAGTTTGCAGTATCTTAGCCTCACCCAGCATAATCACCTCAGAGAACAGGCAAAGCAGCATCTAGGTTTGTATATCAGTGGTGTAGAAAATGAACTGAAAACATGATCATTTACCTGTATAGTTGATCTAGTTTATTAATGCTGATAAATTAAGAACATGTTGCCCACCTCAACAGTGACAGGACAGCCAGCAAAGTGGATGTGAAGAACAACCCTCCCGTTTTCCCTGGTTAGAGAGTAGTCACAGGCCTCTGGAAGGCCGAAGACAGGATACATTCCTGATGAATCTGAGAAAGAACTCACTGTAACTCAGCATGTCCACGCCAATAAAGCTTCCATCAACCGATTGGGAAAACTTGCATCAGGGCAAACAGCGTTTAGGAGACTTTTAGTAGAGGTTAAAAGCATTTAGGGGAGTTCAGGAGCTCCTTTTCCATTCCACTAACTGAGCTACATGTAGTAAAGTAAAACCAACAGATGTGTCCTTTGCAAAGCTCTTCAAGAGGAAAGTAATCTTTTCCCTCTGTGCCATTTCATCCACTCAGTTAGTTCCCAATTCACTTCATTTGAGTTTAATGTGCTGGTGTGTGTTGAAGCTCCTGAAGCGCTCCACAGCAGAATTAGTAGATAAAATAATCCTCCTTTACAGTAAAATGAAGCTCTGCTGATCCTTGAACACAGTTTAACAGTAAATGGTCTTAAACGCTGGAGTTAATGTAGAACTGCTAATTCACCCTTTAACCCTGAAGATCAGCACAGACTGCTGGTCACCACAGCAACACCGACAACAGTCTCACCCAGCTAGTAGCCAAAGAAATGGCAGAGAGGGAGATTTAAGATGAACATCAATAATTTGGAGACAAAGGGATTAGAGTTGCATTTATAGTCACTCCAGCTGGTTTCTTGATACGATTAATCTGCAACGACAAACTGTGAAACACCCCGTTCCACCTTAAATGCAGCAGCAGTTACGTTCTGGCGCATCAGGTACAATTTAAGGTGGAAAAGGGAACTTTGAACAAGAAGCTGGTCGAAGGGAGAGACGTTTTACAATAAACTGTTCTACTTTTGAAGAGAAGTTTCCTCCCAGAGCTGTTACTCAGCTGAGCTGAAGCTTAAACTAGGGCACAGTTAGACTGCTAGTATATAGCATTATATACTGGTATATTAGAACACACTGATGCACAGGACATAGCTGGTGTTGCGGCTCCCAACATGGTGTGATTTCCATTAAAAGGGACAAAATGGCTCTTAACATCTGGGCACCCACTGCTTGTGTAGAGGAACATGTAGGTGAAAAACGTTAAACAGAACCGCTCCCTGCCCACCTCGAATGAAAAACGTAGGACTGATCGAAACAGCTTGCTTACCAAAGACCTGCATCTCAGAGAGAGAGCCTGGGGGCAAAACTACCGCCATAGCATTTTCACCACAAAACACCAAGTATCTCTGGCCTTCTGCCGAGCCATCCTGCTGCTCTGCGCCTCCTTCATCTAAGATGCTCGCTTGGGTCGATGGCCTGCTCTGAATTCAGGGTCTCAATCATCACACTGCCCTGCCTCAGCCCGCAAGCAAGAGTCAGAAGCAGGAGCAGGACGATGGCGGGCTGCAATGAGGCCATGTTTGAGGTCAAAGGCCCCAAAACTGGTGTGAACTCGCTGCAGCTCCCGACAGCCTTTAATAGACTTGGGAGTCGATTCCGGAAAGAGTCGGTTCTCTGATTCCAGGCACTTTGGAGTTGATTGCCCCCCGTGACTTCATGCTCGGCCATAATAGCGTCGTATGTGCTTAATGTCGTACGTTTTATATCGCTGCACCTCACGGTTCGCCGTGGTTTCGCTGTCTTTGGGATCAAGAATCGAGAAAACTGTGGTGAGGAATCAATTCATAGAGTCGACTCCATTGATAGGCATCACGTGGAATCGGAACCGGAGTCGACTCCTTCAGCAGGTGCGTGCGAGAAGATGAAGAACACCTGGCTACAATGAAAATGTGCACACACTTAAAATGTTCCCTCTCCTTTCTTTCTTTCTTATTTTGGTTTTGTCTGATTTGGAGTTATATAGAACCCTTTTCAAAACCATTCTATACAGAACCATATGCAACTCATTCTCCATCAATTTCCTGCTGAAAAGAACAATTTAGTCATGCAACGGCTTTTTTCAACACTCATGTTTCTATATAAAATTTAAAGACCTAAAGAATCTAAATTCCTAAAGAACCCTCAAAGAGCCATCTTTTTGTAAGAGTGGACTCATTCAGTGGTCAAGCAGGGTTATGGTTCACCAGCCAACAGGTTGGTGTACTGTGATCCTAAAGCCCTCCCAACATCATAAATCATGATTAAAATTATTACGGTGCTCTGTGACGCATTTGGGAACAAAACCATAATTTTATTTCCTGCCTTTCTTCTCTGTGTCGCAGGAACAAGCACATCACGATTGACCTCGGGACGGGTAACAAGATCAACTGGACCATGGAGGACAAGCAGGAGATGATAGACATAATGGAGACCGTCTACAGGGGAGCCAGGAAATGACGAGGTCTGGTGGTGTCCCTCCAGACTACTCCACCAAATACAGATACTGATGCCCCCTCTTTCATTCATTCTCCAGTCTACTCATTGCCATGTCCTCTTCCCGGATTCCTCCATGGGACTGTTTTTATGTGGACAGTGAAGTGGCCTTGTGTAGGATTTTATTTAAAGGACTCCCCCAGTGTTGCAGTTACCATCAGAAACTGCTCCAGCGCACCTTTTACTGTTTTTCCTCTGTGTTGTGAATAAGTATTTCTAAGAAAAGTGTTGAAGGAAATTCTGAGGGACGCACTGAAGGAATGCAGTGTTTGATAAGCCGTTTTAGTTCATCTGCTACAGCGAAGAGGCTTTGTCACATTAAGTGAAACCTCAGTTTATCCAGCTCAAGTTAAAACTGACCAGTAGTTATGAACTCGATGGAGCAGCTTTAATACAAAACTCACTAAACTCAGCTTTACACACACGTTCCTTAAAAGACTGTCTAAGAAAAGGGGTCACAGTCTAGAACACATTCATGCTCTATCCTCATGTTTGGAGGACCAGATTGATCCAGCAAACACACACCTGTTATGCTTCCATAGTTGGAATGAAGGTTCTGTTGGTACATTTCTTGTTCATTGAGGTACAGTGTAAGTGTTCCCTCAAGAGGTTCTGCAGTGGTTCTAATTGTGAACCTTAAAATCAGTTTCTCCAGGTGAAAAGTTGGTATTTGGACCTTTTTCATAACCGAATGTTTTAAAACAGAACAGTAGAATAAAAGCCTGGAGGCGAGGCGGGGTGTGTGGACTCAGTACAGCTTAGAACAGATCATTTAAGCGGTCGGGGTGGAGGTATAGCAACCATCCATACTAAAGCTTTAGGCGTGAACCAGAAAGTAGGACCTACATTTTCATCTTTTGAAGTTCTTGTACTTAATATACTTGAGCAAGGAACAAATAAACATTCATTTTTATTAATCACAATTTACAGGCCACCCGGTCCGTATTCTCAGTTCTTACAGGAATTCGCTGAGTTTCTATCAAGCCTAATAACGTTTTCAAGTAAAATATTAATTGTCGGAGATTTTAATGTCCACATTGACAACCCTCACGACACATTAAGTAAGGCATTCATATCTATCATAGACTCCATGGGATTCACCCAAATTATAAAAGGGCCCACACACTACCTCAACCACACTCTAGACTTAATACTGACCTTTGGTGTAGACATAGTTAACTTAGCCATTCTCCCCCAGAGCAAAGCCGTCTCAGACCATTACTTAATCTCATACAAAATCCAGTTTAGTGGTAATGTGCGTTCATCACCATGTTATCAGGTTAAGAGGACTATAAGTTCCTCCACAGCTGGCAGCTTTATCAGAAACCTCCCGCAGTTATCAACTTCAGTCAGCAGTCCATCTAATCCTACTGAATTAGATACTATGACCAAATTCCTAGAGGATACTCTTCGATCTACGTTAGACAGTGTAGCTCCATTAAAAAGCAAAATAGTACGGCAGAAAAAACTCGCCCCTTGGTCTAACGATCACACTCGAGCTTTAAAACAGAC
The DNA here is from genome assembly GCF_015220715.1 of Pygocentrus nattereri. Taxonomy (NCBI): domain Eukaryota; kingdom Metazoa; phylum Chordata; class Actinopteri; order Characiformes; family Serrasalmidae; genus Pygocentrus; species Pygocentrus nattereri. The sequence continues at coordinate 3,470,882 of NC_051211.1, read as the reverse complement.
TGCCAGACAACTAGAGCGAAAATGGCGTCCGACTAAATTAGAAGTGTTCCAGTCCCCCTGGAAGGAGAGCCTTATAGACTATAGAAGAGCTCTTACTGCAGCATGCTCAGCCTATCTCTCCTCTCTCATAGAAAACAATAAGAACAATCCTAGACTATTATTTAGCACAATTTCTAAACTAACAGAGAACAAAAGAGTCACTGAACCCCAGATGACCAGATGGCCTATAGCAGCAATGATTTTATGAATTTCTTTAGTGATAAAATCGAAAAAATTAGACCGAAAATTCTGAATGCACAGTTAAACTCCACAAACATGCTGGCTTATAAATCCAGTCTAGACCCTGAGAATATTAGAGTCACTGCAGATAGGCTGGAATCGTTTACATTACTCCAAGAAAATGAACTAGTCAAAATAGTTTCTTCTGCAAAACCATCGACCTGTATTCTAGACCCAATTCCTACAGGTCTACTCAAGGAAATCTTATCAGAAATAACTAAGCCTATTCTGTCAATAATAAACTCCTCTCTTAGTCTCGGATATATATCACAAAATTTTTTAAACTTGCAGTAATTAGACCGCTGATTAAGAAAGCTAATCTCGATCCCTGTGAACTATCAAATTATAGACCTCTCAAATCTCCCCTTTATATCGAAGATCCTGGAAAAAGTGGTAACCAAACAATTAAGCTCTTATTTGCATAGGAATAATCTACATGAAAAATTTCAGTCTGGTTTTAGGCCACATCATAGTACAGAAACAGCATTAGTAAAAATTATAAATGATCTTCTATTAATCACGGACCAAGGAAATGTGTCGTTGTTAGTCCTCCTTGACCTTAGTGCAGCATTTGACACAATAGACCACTCTATCCTACTAGATAGACTAGAAAACCTTGTAGGGGTAACAGGAACAGCTCTTTCCTGGTTCAGGTCCTACCTCACTGATCGATATCAGTTCGTTAATGTAAAGGGTGAATCATCTGTTCGTGCAAACGTAATGTATGGTGTTCCACAAGGCTCTGTTTTAGGACCTATATTATTCACAATATATATATGCTACCACTAGGCACCATTATCAGTAAACACGGCATAAATTTCCACTGCTATGCCGATGACACCCAGTTATATATATCAAGCAAACCAAATGACAAAATTAAACTTGGCATGATTGAGGACTGTATAAAAGACATAAAAGATTGGATGTCAAGCAATTTTCTGCTACTTAACTCAGACAAAACAGAGGTCCTGCTTCTGGGTTCAAAATTAGCCAGAAACAAACTGTCTAATTTAACACTTAATCTCTCAGTTTCATCAAGCTTATCTGTTAAAAATCTTGGTGTCATGATAGACGCTGATCTATCCTTCGACACACATATAACTAATATCTCTAGAACAGCCTTCCTGCATCTCCGCAACATTGCTAAATTAAGAAATGCATGATCCCTACAGGATGCAGAAAAGCTAGTTCATGCATTTATTACTTCAAGGCTAGATTATTGTAATGCCCTGCTGTCTGGATGTCCCAGCAAAAGCCTTAACAAGCTTCAGCTAGTCCAGAACGCTGCAGCCAGAAAGTTCGACCATATTAGTCCAGTTTTATCAAACCTGCACTGGTTACCAGTCAAATTTCACATCGATTATAAAATTCTATTACTGACACAAAGCTCTAAACGGGCTCGGCCCCTCAGTACCTGAGTGAGCTCCTCTCCCACTATGAACCATCATGCCTACTTAGATCACAAGGTGCTGGCTTACTACTGGTACCTAGAATTAATAAAGTTACATCAGGAGGGGAAGAGCTTCTCATACAAAGCCCTCCAGCTCTGGAATAATCTTCCTGCTAATGTTCGGGAATCAGACAGCCTCAATCTTTAAGTCTAGGCTAAAAACTTTTGTACAGTCAAGCATTTGGTGATTAGTCTTCCCTGTCAGGTCTAGACCTGCTGGAGTCTCCACTGCTCTGTTTTACTGTAACCTGTGGTCAGCCACTCTTTACAGAACTGTTTTCTTTCTTTTCTCTGCCAAGCTGATCAGCTGCCCATCCTGTGCGTCTGATGCTGTTGCCTCTTCTGCCTTGATTGGTGCCGCTGCTCACCAGCCTTCCGGACCAGTTTGACCACCACTGAACTTCTTGCTTTACAGAGCTGTGCAATCCTCACCCTCAGATCTTTTCTTTTCCCACTTTACTATAATACTTCATACTAATAATGTTTGCTATCTGGTGTCGACCAGAGGAGGATGGGTTCCCCTTCTGAGTCTTGGTTCCTCTCAAGGTTTCTTCCTCTTTTAGGGAGTTTTTCCTTGCCACCGTCGCCACTGGCTTGCTCATGGGGGCTCGGACCCGGATTTTCTCTCCTTTTCTTTTCTCTTCTCTCTGTAATACTGATTGTTTTGTAAAGCTGCTTTGTGACAACACCTGTTGTAAAAAGCGCTATATGAATTAATTTTGCTTGCTTGATTTCAGTGGATCATGGCTCAGTTATGTTCCCTGACTAAGGGACTGAGATGGAACCCCAATAAAATGGTTTTGTTTGAGAGTGTAGACTGAACAGCTTGTGGCACAACACAAAAGCATGTGGACTTGTTTGAAGTCAAACTGAAGTACCTGAAGAACAGACCAACATGCAAAAACAGTGTAGTTCAAAATGAGCCTTTCTGAACGCTCATTGCACCACCAGACTTTTAATAAGGCACATTTAAATGAACGAGTCTCAAAACATTGAATTTAAAAGTGCTTGACTTTTAATTGAGAATATGAGTTCAACACATCTGCAGCTGTGGTAGATGAAGACTGGAAGGGAAGTAAAAAGAAAGTGTTAGTGTTCATTAAATACATCAAAACATTTAACCAGTGATTATGAATAGGGAAAAAAAAAAAAAAAAAGCAGTACAAAGCACAGAGTTTCTCAACTCCATTACTGTGTGTGAGCTTGCATCAAGTGCTATATTTGAGCCTATTAAACTACAAATCCTGGCCAGAGAGTTGGAGCTGGCTTCTCAGACGCAGTTTAAGCTTGGAATAAATAAAGTATTTAGCATTAACTATACAATTTGCATTGTGAGTTTTGGGGATTTGGACCTCTCTGGTAGAAGTGTGTAACTGCAGGGGGTGTGGTATCTGCAAGGTGGGAGGGGCCTGTTAAACCATTACAACTGCTTTAGGGTGGATACATTACAGCAGACAAAGTGGAGAGACGGAGTCACTCAAACAGAAGCGAGTCATCAGATGAGAACATGCCAAAAGCCAGCGTTAGCAAGTTTGCTGAAAGACTGTCTATTCAGCAGTTAGACACCAGATAAAAGAGAAGATGCTCTTTATGATCTGGTTTACCAACAAAGGTAAGAGTTGAATCCTCACTGCTGGCAAAACCCAAAAATAAATTGTCAAAATAAAACTGATAGATTTGCATACAAACCATGTGTATGAATAATTATTAAAAACACACCTTGCCATCAAAGCAGGTCTCCTTACACGGAGTCTGGGACGGCATACAGACCTCGGTAGAGCACATGAAGTAGATCTGTGAAAGGAGGGAAAGACATTGAGCATCTGAGACCTATTAAATCATCTCAGAACAGAAGGGGGATTACTGCACCTCCTCATTGAGGTATTTATTGGTGGACTTGTCCATAAACTGGAAGGCCTTCACTTCAAAACGCCGCACGTGGGGATCCTGCGATTGGCCGGCCACGTAGAGGATCGAGATGTTGTCGGAATCGAGAGGGTTGGGGCAACTGCAGGACAAAAACCAAAGAAGCCTAGAGTGGATGCAATACAATCCGACACTGCCGCCTCTAACCAGGCCAATCAGGCAGTGTATTCATAACCATTTCATTCAATAACAGTTTAAGGGTGGGTGTTCCCATCACTGAACTCAGACTCAAGAACAGTATTTTACAGCAAGCCACTCTGAATGACTGCATATAGAAGCGGCAATAATAGAATATGGCCTCATTAGAGCTGGACACAGCCTGGATCCTTACATCACTTTAGTCTGTACAGAATAAGGGGATGATTGTCACATGTGGGGTGTTTCCAAGGTAATTAGTGTGGTCACTGATGGCTCTTCAAGGGGGTCAACAGTGCTGCTACTGATACAAGCCCAACATGGTAACTAGACTCAGCATGGCTACTCAGGTCCAGCACAGCTCACTCAAAGGAAACGACATGCATTGCAGTTTTAAATGCATGATTGCCACAGCCTTCTACTTCAAACCTACCCCTCATACAGCAGCACCAAGGCACTCTTAGCAGAGCGAGGGTAGGCCACGCAGTAGTGCACCACCAGAGTGGCTTTAGGGTTGGGAGCGTTTATTCGCAGTTCCAGGTACACAGGTTTACCCAGGAGAACTTTCAGGGGCTGGTGATCCTCAGAGCAGAATTTGGTGAAGGTCTCATCTGCAAAAAATAAAAAGGATTTAGGAATGGGTTTAACAGGAGTTCAGTTAATGTGCATTTGAAACAGAGTGGAAGAAGTGTGTTATGTAGGCAGATATACACAGCCACTTCATTAGGTGCTAGTAAAAGGTTGGACCCCCCTTTTGCCTTCAGAACTGCCTTAATTCATCTGGAACCAGTCTGCCCATTCTCCTCGGACCGCTCACATCAACAAGGCATTTTCGTCCACACAACTGCCGCTCACTGGATATCTCCCCCTTTTCAGACCATTCTCTGTAAACCCTAGAGATGGCTGTGCGTGAAAATCACAGTAGATCAGCAGTTTCTGAAATACTCAGACCAGCCCGTCCGGCACCAACAACCATGCCACGTGCAAAGTTGCTTAAATCCCCTTTCTTCCCCATTCTGATGCTTGATCTGCACTTCTTGACCACCTCTACATGGCTGGTGAGTGCAAGCTGTAGTAACCGATCAACTAGGGGTATTATTTACTATTCTTCAAGTTATTCTATGCAGGTATAGAAGTGAGTGCTGAGGGAGCAGGAGCCTCCAGGTTTAACGGCACCCTCCAAAACAAGTTCAGATTTTAACAAATACATGTGCTTGATTTAAAATGAAGCATTTTTGTTCCTGTTCTCAGGTCCTGCACCGTTCAAAGTTAATCCTGTATTACAGGTCATTACAGTGAGCCGATTCAGTTCCCTCCACAACTGCTGGGCACTCTGGGGGCACATTAAAAACACATGCCAGTTGAGGAGCAAAGAGGGAAAGTGTATGCAGAGTTAGAGCAGTTCTGAAACCTGAAGCTAAAAAAGTCACCCAACATCATGATCTCATCTTTAGCCCAGAGGACACAGCATCCATGGTTTCCAAAGAGAATTTGATCTGTTGGACTACTGGACACTTTTCCGCTTCAACTCAAATGAGCTCAGGCCCAGAGAAGGTGGCAGCATTTCTGGTTCTTCACATGGTAGAGTTTTAACTTTCATTTGTTAACACAGCGATGAAGTGGGTTGCTCTTAAGAAGAAAATATTTTACCCTGCGCAATCCGAAGCTGGACTCCATACAGTCCCTTGGCCCTCACCAAGGCTGGCAGGCTGGCACTCTTCACCATGTATCCAGCACTAGCCCAGCCCTTCATCAAACGGCTTTGAGAAGCCTGCGGCGCCAGAGGGTCTGCAAGGACCGGAGAGTCCGCAAGGTCCAAACTGCCCTTTGAGTAGCGACACTCAACCATAAGCCTGAAAGGAAACAGCATTTAATGTTAGCTACACACCACAGATTCAAAAGACATCAGAATACCAGATTAGACGTTTAACAGTATTATATACCAGCATTATGTTACACATTGCATGTGCAAACCGTAACATGACATGTTTACAGACTGGCCTGCACCATTTTGATGAAAAACCTTCAAAACATCCTGGCTCAACTTGCATTTTTTATTTTCCAAGTAAAACATCCTCTACAGCTTCAATGTGGCATTAATGCAGGTTGAGAAAAATACAATATAAAATGTGCCATTACTTTTTAATGCAGTTATTTGCTGAACTTGCCTTTGAAGAATGTTGCCTTTGCAAATTAAGATCAAGATTAAGTGACCCTTATAAGTCCCACCATGGGGAAATTTCACCTCTGCATTTAACCCATCCGTGAAGTGAACCACCACACACACGGGGCAGTGAGCACACTTGCCCGGAGCGGTGGGCAGCCCAATCCGCAGCACCCGGGGAGCAATTGGGGGTTAGGTGTCTTGCTCAAGGACACCTCAGTCATGTGCTGTCGGCTCTGGGGATCGAACCGGCGACCTTCCGGTCACAAGGCTGGATCCCTAACCTCCAGCCTATGACTGCCCCAACATGGAAAATATGCAAAATTGGTCATGTTAGCCCTCCTTCCAAAGCCACAGGCCCAAAACACCCAATTAGTCACCACAATTAAACCTGAACAAGCTGGCTACAACACCTCATTCGTAAAAAATGCGCTGTTAAAAGCCAATAGTGACCAACTTGAGAAACACTCAAAGCAAAACGCTTCCTCAAAACTACAACGCAGACATTGAACATCCAGATTACATACAAGATAAGCCACAGCTAGCTGGTATATTAGTGTTAGAATAAGCCAAGTCAAAGTTCATTTATATACTATATTATATAACTATAATCAACTACATAATTCTGGAAAACCTCTTGCTTTTTCCATCCACTTTGTTCAAAGCCTTTTCCACTTCCATTTCATTTTTCTTTAGCATTCAAGTTGTTGGAACCTGGGCAACTTCCCCTGCCATTTTGTGAGCAGAGCTGGGCGATATGGCCAAATTTTTTCACGAAACAAAATTCATATGTTTGATATCAATACATGTCACAATAAAGGTCAAATCATTTCTTTCCAGTTTGAAGGCTGATTTTTGCTCCTGGGTGGGGAAACGGGTTTAAACCATCCTTTATGGTCAAAACACGACAAACACCCACTCAAACAGTGGAACATTTCACAGATGTCATGGGACAGCGGGAGAAAGTGCCCGATTAGTCGTTTTTACCAGCTGGAAAGGCACGGCTGCAGTTTTTGTAACTCAATTTAAGAAAAAAGTTTTGCCATGTGGTGAGGAGTGCGCTGCCATCCCGTTACAAAGGGGGAAACAAGGGCCCCAACAACAACGCTAAACATCGCAGCATTCAGACAAGCTAGCAGAAGTCTGGATATCGCTGTTCTAGGGGAGCAGTTTAAGGGGTGAACCTCAATACATCGGACGCTCACCATGTAAAAGCTTTAACTGCAGTGTGTCTCAGGCAAGACAGTCTTCCCTTTAGGTACATTTAAACTGAAGTCAGTGTTAGCATCTCATTTGATCTACAGTATCAATACAACCCCCCCGACTCACCTGACAGGAATATCCCTGGTAATGATGCCGTACTGCAGGACGCGCTTCCTGATTGGTGACTGCACTTCAGCCAAGTAAACGGTTGTTTCTCCAATTTGCTGATTAACAAAAAGCTCAAATTAGTCCTTAATTACAGAGTTAAAGTCAAAGGGGCACGTTACAAAAAGTCACAGCTGGAAAATCTCACGTAAGAATGTGTTCCACACTCCGTCACCCCAAACTTGAAAACGGCAAAGTCTCTGTTGGCAATGACTGGTTTACAGCTACTCCTCCCCACCACCATCAGACGTGCAGGGTTTATGGGCAAACCAGCAACGTTGGAGGGAACGACAAAGATGAACTGCCTGTCGGCCAAACATACTTAAATGGGAGAGGGAGAAGAAAATGGATAAGTCAAACTTGGCTGCATAGAAACAGAGCGAGGAAGTACAGTTCAACAATTTGTAAAAATGTAGTGAATAAAAAAAGGGTCATTAAAAAAAACCAAAAACCCACTCCATATTTACTACATCTACATATTTAGAGAAATGTGTCCATATGAAATTACACACCACCCAAGAGAAGCTGAAAATTTAAAATTTATGACTAAATTACAATTTCTATAATTGTGTACAAGTTATACTCCTGTATATGGAATAACTGTACTCATTGTGAGTTTTGAGAATTAAACCCTTCCAGCAGAAGCACCACATTCCTAAAAACCTGAAAAAGATGCAAGAACAGCTGCACAATCCCTTGAAAAATGTACAAATACTTGGTGGACCAAGCAGATTTAGTCGCTGCACTTTGATGTTAATCAATTTCAAACTGTTTAAAATGTGCATTTGCACCCTTGCTCTACATGCAACAAATACTGTATGGATCAATTTACCATCCATGGGGTAGTAACAGGCGAAAGTCGCCTCGTCTCTGCAGCATCCTCTCCTCAGACACTCGGCAGCTGTAGTCCCAGGACGACCACACGGCAATCTCTGACCACTAGGAAAGCTGCAGCCTGCAAGGAATGTGACATTAGACTGTTCGGAATGAATTTAGTACATTATTATACATCCTTAAACAATACAACCACTACCAAATAAGTCACTGTATATGGGCTAGTGTACCAATTAAAGGAAAAACTGGACGCAGCAATTCAATGGCATCAGTGGTAGAGTCAATTTTACTCAATATGCTATTAAACCAGAAAATTCAGCATCAATATTTTAAACAAAATATTATATAATACTCTCTTTTGGCCAAAATGCAAGGACAAGTGTATTGCTACTGTCAAAAAAACTGGGGTCCCAACTCTTGCTTACATATGTACATACAACTTCTGAAACTTCACAGGGGCCCCTTTAGTGCCCTTCTGCAGCCCCCTGGGGTCCAGTTTGAGAACAGCTGATGCAAAGAATCAATTTGAAAATCTGCACAGCCTTCTGAAAGTGGGTCATGCAGTACTGTTAGCAGCAGAACAGAGAGCCTCACCTTTTTTGAAGTTTGAATGCAACGCAAGAGATGAGGGCATCGCAGTCACCTGCATACTGGTTGGTGTAGGGGACAGTTGCTCCCATTGGGAAGTGGGCCGTTGAACCCCTGGTGTAGGGAGCAGTGGATCAAATTCAGGAGAGGACAGTGGCTCCACTGGTGTAGGGGACAGTGGCATCCATTGGGGAGTGGAGAGTCGATCCCCTGGTGTAGGGAATAGTGGACCAAATTCAGGAGAGGACAGTGGGTCCAATCGGGGAGAGGAGAGTCGATCCCCTGGTGTAGGGAACAGTGGACCAAATTCAGGAGAGGACAGTGGCTCCACTGGTGTAGGGGACAGTGGCTTCCATTGGGGAGAGGAGAGTCGATCCCCTGGTGTAGGGAAAAGTGGACCAAATTCAGGAGAGGACAGTGGGTCCACTGGTGTAGGGGACAGTGGCTTCCATTGGGGAGAGGAGAGTCGATCCCCTGGTGTAGGGAACAGTGGACCAAATTCTGGAGAGGACAGTGGGTCCAATCGGGGAGAGGAGAGTCGATCCCCTGGTGTAGGGAACAGTGGACCAAATTCAGGAGAGGACAGTGGCCCCAGTCGCAGAGAGGAGAGTCGATCCCCTGTTGTAGGGAACAGTGGACCAAATTCAGGAGAGGACAGTGGGTCCAATCGGGGAGAGGAGAGTCGATCCCCTGTTGTAGGGAACAGTGGACCAAATTCAGCAGAGGATAGTGGCTGCAATCGGGGAGAGGAGAGTTGATCCCCTGGTGTAGGGAACAGTGGACCAAATTCAGCAGAGGACAGTGGGTCCAATCGGGGAGAGGAGAGTCGATCCCCTGGTGTAGGGAACAGTGGACCAAATACAGGAGAGGACAGTGGCTCCAGTCGCGGAGAGGAGAGTCGATCCCCTGGTGTAGGGAACAGTGGACCAAATTCAGGAGAGGACAGTGGGTCCAATCGGGGAGAGGATATTTGATCCCCTGGTGTAGGGAACAGTGGACCAAATACAGGAGAGGACAGTGCCCCCAGTCGCAGAGAGGAGAGTCGATCCCCTGTTGTAGGGAACAGTGGACCAAATTCAGCAGAGGATAGTGGCTGCAATCGGGGAGAGGAGAGTCGATCCCCTGGTGTAGGGAACAGTGGATCAAATTCAGCAGAGGACAGTGGGTCCAATCGGGGAGAGGAGAGTCGATCCCCTGGTGTAGGGAACAGTGGACCAAATTCAGGAGAGGACAGTGTCTCCACTGGTGTAGGGGACAGTGGCTTCCTTTGGGGAGAGGAGAGTCGATCCCCTGTTGTAGGGAACAGTGGACCAAATTCAGGAGAGGACAGTGGGTCCAATCGTGGAGAGGAGAGTCGATCCCCTGGTGTAGGGAACAGTGGACCAAATTCAGGAGAGGACAGTGGGTCCAATCGGGGAGAGGAGAGTCGATCCCCTGGTGTAGGGAACAGTGGACCAAATAAAGGAGAGGACAGTGGGTCCAATTGGGGAGAGGAGAGTCGATCCCCTGGTGTAGGGAACAGTTGACCAAATTCAGGAGAGGACAGTGGCTCCACTGGTGTAGGGGACAGTGGCTTCCTTTGGGGAGAGGAGAGTCGATCCCCTGGTGTAGGGAACAGTTGACCAAATTCAGGAGAGGACAGTGGCTCCACTGGTGTAGGGGACAGTGGCTTCCTTTGGGGAGAGGAGAGTCGATCCCCTGGTGTAGGGAACAGTGGACCAAATTCAGCAGAGGACAGTGGGTCCAATCGGGGAGAGGAGAGTCGATCCCCTGGTGTAGGGAATAGTGGACCAAATTCAGCAGAGGACAGTGGGTCCAATTGGGGAGAGGACAGTCGATCCCCTGGTGCAGGGAACAGTGGACCAAATTCAGGAGAGGACAGTGGCTCCACTGGTGTAGGGGACAGTGGCTCCAATCGGGGAGAGGAGAGTCGATCCCCTGGTGCAAGGAACAGGACACAACCATTACTGAATTCTCAAGTCACTGTACTAACTAAAAGGTGTACTGACTAAAAGGTATAAAAATACAATTAGAGGCTCCAATGGAAGAATCAATTTTATATACACAATGACATTAAAACTACATTACATACCAATATTTTAGCATGCATATTGAGTATTGAAATATTACATAATTTTCACAAATGTCTGGCCAAAACTAAACAAAACAAAAAGCATTTTGTGCTGTCAAAAAAACCTTGCATCACAAATACCAAGTTCACAGGAAAAGGACAACTTTAATTTAAGTTAATAATACCAGACCAAGTTTGGGGCATTTTTTTGGTCCATTCCTCATGAAGTTTACAAACTATATAAAAGGAAAGGCATTTTCAAATTATGACAAACTGAATAATGATAAAAAGGGAGGTTCTGACAGCAGGGATATCCACCCAGTCTCAGCCAGCTCCCCACCACCCCGTCAGATTTACACCCAGCAGTAACATCTGTACAGCCTTCTGAAAGCAAGTCATGCAGTACTGTTCGCAGCAGAACAGGGAGACTCACCTCGTTGTTTGCATTTTGAACGACGCCCAAGAGACGAGGGCATCGCCGGCACATGCATACTGGTTGGTGTAGGAGACGGTTGTTCCCATTGGAAAGCCGGCAGTGGAACCCCTGGTGCAGGGAACAGCGGATCAAATTCAGGAAAGAACAGCAGATCCAATGGGGAAGCGGTCAGTGTTGCCAGTGGCAGTGGATCAGGTTGGGGAACGGACACTGGCTCCCCATAGGGAAAGTACAGCTGCACTGCTTGGGGAGGGGATATCTTGACAGCAGGGTAGGACAGAACAGGATGGCGTGAAGATCGCGTTTTTGAAGAGGGCGCGTGACTGGAGTTACTGCAGGACACTGTGACGATCTCAAGCTGCCCAGCGCTGTTACGATACAGGAATCTCAGAGTGTAGCTGCCCTCCTGCAAACATTCATACAAAACCACCACGTTTATACAACTCCTATTCAGTTTGCAGTATCTTAGCCTCACCCAGCATAATCACCTCAGAGAACAGGCAAAGCAGCATCTAGGTTTGTATATCAGTGGTGTAGAAAATGAACTGAAAACATGATCATTTACCTGTATAGTTGATCTAGTTTATTAATGCTGATAAATTAAGAACATGTTGCCCACCTCAACAGTGACAGGACAGCCAGCAAAGTGGATGTGAAGAACAACCCTCCCGTTTTCCCTGGTTAGAGAGTAGTCACAGGCCTCTGGAAGGCCGAAGACAGGATACATTCCTGATGAATCTGAGAAAGAACTCACTGTAACTCAGCATGTCCACGCCAATAAAGCTTCCATCAACCGATTGGGAAAACTTGCATCAGGGCAAACAGCGTTTAGGAGACTTTTAGTAGAGGTTAAAAGCATTTAGGGGAGTTCAGGAGCTCCTTTTCCATTCCACTAACTGAGCTACATGTAATAAAGTAAAACCAACAGATGTGTCCTTTGCAAAGCTCTTCAAGAGGAAAGTAATCTTTTCCCTCTGTGCCATTTCATCCACTCAGTTAGTTCCCAATTCACTTCATTTGAGTTTAATGTGCTGGTGTGTGTTGAAGCTCCTGAAGCGCTCCACAGCAGAATTAGTAGATAAAATAATCCTCCTTTACAGTAAAATGAAGCTCTGCTGATCCTTGAACACAGTTTAACAGTAAATGGTCTTAAACGCTGGAGTTAACGTAGAACTGCTAATTCACCCTTTAACCCTGAAGATCAGCACAGACTGCTGGTCACCACAGCAACACCGACAACAGTCTCACCCAGCTAGTAGCCAAAGAAATGGCAGAGAGGGAGATTTAAGATGAACATCAATAATTTGGAGACAAAGGGATTAGAGTTGCATTTATAGTCACTCCAGCTGGTTTCTTGATACGATTAATCTGCAACGACAAACTGTGAAACACCCCGTTCCACCTTAAATGCAGCAGCAGTTACGGCAGTTACAGTTGCGGCTCCCAACATGGTGTGATTTCCATTAAAAGGGACAAAATGGCTCTTAACATCTGGGCACCCACTGCTTGTGTAGAGGAACATGTAGGTGAAAAACGTTAAACAGAACCGCTCCCTGCCCACCTCGGATGAAAAACGTAGGACTGATCGAAACAGCTTGCTTACCAAAGACCTGCATCTCAGAGAGAGAGCCTGGGGGCAAAACTACCGCCATAGCATTTTCACCACAAAACACCAAGTATCTCTGGCCTTCTGCCGAGCCATCCTGCTGCTCTGCGCCTCCTTCATCTAAGGTGCCTTCGCTTGGGTCGATGGCCTGCTCTGAATTCAGGGTCTCAATCATCACACTGCCCTGCCTCAGCCCGCAAGCAAGAGTCAGAAGCAGGAGCAGGACGATGGCAGGCTGCAATGAGGCCATGTTTGAGGTCAAAGGCCCCAAAACTGGTGTGAACTCGCTGCAGCTCCCGACAGCCTTTAATAGACTTGGGAGTCGATTCCGGAAAGAGTCGGTTCTCTGATTCCAGGCACTTTGGAGTTGATTGCCCCCCGTGACGTCATGCTCGGCCATAATAGCGTCGTATGTGCTTAATGTCGTACGTTTTATATCGCTGCACCTCACGGTTCGCCGTGGTTTCGCTGTCTTTGGGATCAAGAATCGAGAAAACTGTGGTGAGGAATCGATTCATAGAGTCGACTCCATTGATAGGCATCACGTGGAATCGGAACCGGAGTCGACTCCTTCAGCAGGTGCGTGCGAGAAGATGAAGAACACCTGGCTACAATGAAAATGTGCACACACTTAAAATGTTCCCTCTCCTTTCTTTCTTTCTTATTTTGGTTTTGTCTGATTTGGTGTTATATAGAACCCTTTTCAAAACCATTCTATACAGAACCATATGCAACTCATTCTCCATCAATTTCCTGCTGAAAAGAACAATTTAGTCATGCAACGGCTTTTTTCAACACTCATGTTTCTATATAAAATTTAAAGACCTAAAGAATCTAAATTCCTAAAGAACCCTCAAAGAGCCATCTTTTTGTAAGAGTGGACTCATTCAGTGGTCAAGCAGGGTTATGGTTCACCAGCCAACAGGTTGGTGTACTGTGATCCTAAAGCCCTCCCAACATCATAAATCATGATTAAAATTATTACGGTGCTCTGTGACGCATTTGGGAACAAAACCATCATTTTATTTCCTGCCTTTCTTCTCTGTGTCGCAGGAACAAGCACATCACGATTGACCTCGGGACGGGTAACAAGATCAACTGGACCATGGAGGACAAGCAGGAGATGATAGACATAATGGAGACCGTCTACAGGGGAGCCAGGAAATGACGAGGTCTGGTGGTGTCCCTCCAGACTACTCCACCAAATACAGATACTGATGCCCCCTCTTTCATTCATTCTCCAGTCTACTCATTGCCATGTCCTCTTCCCGGATTCCTCCATGGGACTGTTTTTATGTGGACAGTGAAGTGGCCTTGTGTAGGATTTTATTTAAAGGACTCCCCCAGTGTTGCAGTTACCATCAGAAACTGCTCCAGCGCACCTTTTCTGTTTTTCCTCTGTGTTGTGAATAAGTATTTCTAAGAAAAGTGTTGAAGGAAATTCTGAGGGACGCACTGAAGGAATGCAGTGTTTGATAAGCCGTTTTAGTTAATCTGCTACAGCGAAGAGGCTTTGTCACATTAAGTGAAACCTCAGTTTATCCAGCTCAAGTTAAAACTGACCAGTAGTTATGAACTCGATGGAGCAGCTTTAATACAAAACTCACTAAACTCAGCTTTACACACACGTTCCTTAAAAGACTGTCTAAGAAAAGGGGTCACAGTCTAGAACACATTCATGCTCTATCCTCATGTTTGGAGGACCAGATTGATCCAGCAAACACACACCTGTTATGCTTCCATACTTGGAATGAAGGTTCTGTTGGTACATTTCTTGTTCATTGAGGTACAGTGTAAGTGTTCCCTCAAGAGGTTCTGCAGTGGTTCTAATTGTGAACCTTAAAATCAGTTTCTCCAGGTGAAAAGTTGGTATTTGGACCTTTTTCATAACCGAATGTTTTAAAACAGAACAGTAGAATAAAAGCCTGGAGGCGAGGCGGGGTGTGTGGACTCAGTACAGCTTAGAACAGATCATTTCAGTGGATCATGGCTCAGTTATGTTCCCTGACTAAGGGACTGAGATGGAACCCCAATAAAATGGTTTTGTTTGAGAGTGTAGACTGAACACCTTGTGGCACAACACAAAAGCATGTGGACTTGTTTGAAGCCAAAAACTATGAAGTACCTGAAGAACAGACCAACATGCAAAAACAGTAGTTCAAAATGAGCCATTCTGAACGCTCATTGCACCACCATAGACTTTTAATAAGGCACATTTAAATGAACGAGTCTCAAAACATTGAATTTAAAAGTGCTTGACTTTTAATTGAGAATATGAGTTCAACACATCTGCAGCTGTGGTAGATGAAGACTGGAAGGGAAGTAAAAAGAAAGTGTTAGTGTTCATTAAATACATCAAAACATTTAACCAGTGATTATGAATAGGGAAAAAAAAAAAAAAAAAGCAGTACAAAGCACAGAGTTTCTCAACTCCATTACTGTGTGTGAGCTTGCATCAAGTGCTATATTTGAGCCTATTAAACTACAAATCCTGGCCAGAGAGTTGGAGCTGGCTTCTCAGACGCAGTTTAAGCTTGGAATAAATAAAGTATTTAGCATTAACTATACAATTTGCATTGTGAGTTTTGGGGATTTGGACCTCTCTGGTAGAAGTGTGTAACTGCAGGGGGTGTGGTATCTGCAAGGTGGGAGGGGCCTGTTAAACCATTACAACTGCTTTAGGGTGGATACATTACAGCAGACAAAGTGGAGAGACGGAGTCACTCAAACAGAAGCGAGTCATCAGATGAGAACATGCCAAAAGCCAGCGTTAGCAAGTTTGCTGAAAGACTGTCTATTCAGCAGTTAGACACCAGATAAAAGAGAAGATGCTCTTTATGATCTGGTTTACCAGCAAAGGTAAGAGTTGAATCCTCACTGCTGGCAAAACCCAAAAATAAATAGTTAAAATAAAGCTGATAGATTTGCATACAAACCATGTGTATGAATAATTATTAAAAAACACACCTTGCCATCAAAGCAGGTCTCCTTACACGGAGTCTGGGATGGCATACAGACCTCGGTAGAGCACATGAAGTAGATCTGTGAAAGGAGGGAAAGACATTGAGCATCTGAGACCTATTAAATCATCTCAGAACAGAAGGGGGATTACTGCACCTCCTCATTGAGGTATTTATTGGTGGACTTGTCCATAAACTGGAAGGCCTTCACTTCAAAACGCCGCACGTGGGGATCCTGCGATTGGCCGGCCACGTAGAGGATCGAGATGTCGGAATCAAAAGGGTTGGGGCAACTGCAGGACAAAAACCAAAGAGTGGATGCAATACAATCCGACACTGCCGCCTCTAACCAGGCCAATCAGGCTGTGTATTCATAACCATTTCATTCAATAACAGTTTAAGGGTGGGTGTTCCCATCACTGAACTCAGACTCAAGAACAGTATTTTACAGCAAGCCACTCTGAATGACTGCATATAGAAGCGGCAATAATAGAATATGGCCTCATTAGAGCTGGACACAGCCTGGATCCTTACATCACTTTAGTCTGTACAGAATAAGGGGATGATTGTCACATGTGGGGTGTTTCCAAGGTAATTAGTGTGGTCACTGATGGCTCTTCAAGGGGGTCAACAGTGCTGCTACTGATACAAGCCCAACATGGTAACTAGGAAACGACATGCACTGCAGTTTTAAATGCATGATTGCCACAGCCTTCTACTTCAAACCTACCCCTCATACAGCAGCACCAAGGCACTCTTAGCAGAGCGAGGGTAGGCCACGCAGTAGTGCACCACCAGAGTGGCTTTAGGGTTGGGAGCGTTTATTCGCAGTTCCAGGTACACAGGTTTACCCAGGAGAACTTTCAGGGGCTGGTGATCCTCAGAGCAGAATTTGGTGAAGGTCTCATCTGCAAAAAATAAAAAGGATTTAGGAATGGGTTTAACAGGAGTTCAGTTAATGTGCATTTGAAACAGAGTGGAAGAAGTGTGTTATGTAGGCAGATATACACAGCCACTTCATTAGGTGCTAGTAAAAGGTTGGACCCCCCTTTTGCCTTCAGAACTGCCTTAATTCATCTGGAACCAGTCTGCCCATTCTCCTCGGACCGCTCACATCAACAAGGCATTTTCGTCCACACAACTGCCGCTCACTGGATATCTCCCCCTTTTCAGACCATTCTCTGTAAACCCTAGAGATGGCTGTGCGTGAAAATCACAGTAGATCAGCAGTTTCTGAAATACTCAGACCAGCCCGTCCGGCACCAACAACCATGCCACGTTCAAAGTTGCTTAAATCCCCTTTCTTCCCCATTCTGATGCTTGATCTGCACTTCTTGACCACCTCTACATGGCTGGTGAGTGCAAGCTGTAGTAACCGATCAACTAGGGGTATTATTTACTATTCTTCAAGTTATTCTATGCAGGTATAGAAGTGAGTGCTGAGGGAGCAGGAGCCTCCAGGTTTAACGGCACCCTCCAAAACAAGTTCAGATTTGAACAAATACATGTGCTTGATTTAAAATGAAGCATTTTTGTTCCTGTTCTCAGGTCCTGCACCGTTCAAAGTTAATCCTGTATTACAGGTCATTACAGTGAGCCGATTCAGTTCCCTCCACAACTGCTGGGCACTCTGGGGGCACATTAAAAACACATGCCAGTTGAGGAGCAAAGAGGGAAAGTGTATGCAGAGTTAGAGCAGTTCTGAAACCTAAAGCTAAAAAAGTCACCCAACATCATGATCTCATCTTTAGCCCAGAGGACACAGCATCCATGGTTTCCAAAGAGAATTTGATCTGTTGGACTACTGGACACTTTTCCGCTTCAACTCAAATGAGCTCAGGCCCAGAGAAGGTGGCAGCATTTCTGGTTCTTCACATGGTAGAGTTTTAACTTTCATTTGTTAACACAGCGATGAAGTGGGTTGCTCTTAAGAAGAAAATATTTTACCCTGCGCAATCCGAAGCTGGACTCCATACAGTCCCTTGGCCCTCACCAAGGCTGGCAGGCTGGCACTCTTCACCATGTATCCAGCACTAGCCCAGCCCTTCATCAAACGGCTTTGAGAAGCCTGCGGCGCCAGAGGGTCTGCAAGGACCGGAGAGTCCGCAAGGTCCAAACTGCCCTTTGAGTAGCGACACTCAACCATAAGCCTGAAAGGAAACAGCATTTAATGTTAGCTACACACCACAGATTCAAAAGACATCAGAATACCAGATTAGACGTTTAACAGTATTATATACCAGCATTATGTTACACATTGCATGTGCAAACCGTAACATGACATGTTTACAGACTGGCCTGCACCATTTTGATGAAAAACCTTCAAAACATCCTGGCTCAACTTGCATTTTTTATTTTCCAAGTAAAACATCCTCTACAGCTTCAATGTGGCATTAATGCAGGTTGAGAAAAATACAATATAAAATGTGCCATTACTTTTTAATGCAGTTATTTGCTGAACTTGCCTTTGAAAAATGTTGCCTTTGCAAATTAAGATCAAGATTAAGTGACCCTTATAAGTCCCACCATGGGGAAATTTCACCTCTGCATTTAACCCATCCGTGAAGTGAACCACCACACACACACGGGGCAGTGAGCACACTTGCCCGGAGCGGTGGGCAGCCCAATCCGCAGCACCCGGGGAGCAATTGGGGGTTAGGTGTCTTGCTCAAGGACACCTCAGTCATGTGCTGTCGGCTCTGGGGATCGAACCGGCGACCTTCCGGTCACAAGGCTGGATCCCTAACCTCCAGCCTATGACTGCCCCAACATGGAAAATATGCAAAATTGGTCATGTTAGCCCTCCTTCCAAAGCCACAGGCCCAAAACACCCAATTAGTCACCACAATTAAACCTGAACAAGCTGGCTACAACACCTCATTCGTAAAAAATGCGCTGTTAAAAGCCAATAGTGACCAACTTGAGAAACACTCAAAGCAAAACGCTTCCTCAAAACTACAACGCAGACATTGAACATCCAGATTACATACAAGATAAGCCACAGCTAGCTGGTATATTAGTGTTAGAATAAGCCAAGTCAAAGTTCATTTATATACTATATTATATAACTATAATCAACTACATAATTCTGGAAAACCTCTTGCTTTTTCCATCCACTTTGTTCAAAGCCTTTTCCACTTCCATTTCATTTTTCTTTAGCATTCAAGTTGTTGGAACCTGGGCAACTTCCCCTGCCATTTTGTGAGCAGAGCTGGGCGATATGGCCAAATTTTTTCACGAAACAAAATTCATATGTTTGATATCAATACATGTCACAATAAAGGTCAAATCATTTCTTTCCAGTTTGAAGGCTGATTTTTGCTCCTGGGTGGGGAAACGGGTTTAAACCATCCTTTATGGTCAAAACACGACAAACACCCACTCAAACAGTGGAACATTTCACAGATGTCATGGGACAGCGGGAGAAAGTGCCCGATTAGTCGTTTTTACCAGCTGGAAAGGCACGGCTGCAGTTTTTGTAACTCAATTTAAGAAAAAAGTTTTTTGCCATGTGGTGAGGAGTGCGCTGCCATCCCGTTACAAAGGGGGAAACAAGGGCCCCAACAACAACGCTAAACATCGCAGCATTCAGACAAGCTAGCAGAAGTCTGGATATCGCTGTTCTATGGGAGCAGTTTAAGGGGTGAACCTCAATACATCGGACGCTCACCATGTAAAAGCTTTAACTGCAGTGTGTCTCATGCAAGACAGTCTTCCCTTTAGGTACATTTAAACTGAAGTCAGTGATAGCATCTCATTTGATCTACAGTATCAATACAACCCCCCCCCGACTCACCTGACAGGATTATCCCTGATTATGATGCCGTACTGCAGGACACGCTTCCTGATTGGCGACTGCACTTCAGCCAAGTAAACTGTTGTTTCTCCAATTTGCTGATTAACAAAAAGCTCAAATTAGTCCTTAATTACAGAGTTAAAGTCAAAGGGGCACGTTACAAAAAGTCACAGCTGGAAAATCTCACATAAGAACGCGTTCCACACTCAGTCACCCCAAACTTGAAAACGGCAAAGTCTCTGTTGGCAATGACTGGTTTACAGCTACTCCTCCCCACCACCATCAGACGTGCAGGGTTTATGGGCAAACCAGCAACGTTGGAGGGAACGACAAAGATGAACTGCCCGTCGGCCAAACATACTTAAATGGGAGAGGGAGAAGAAAATGGATAAGTCAAACTTGGCTGCATAGAAACATTGCGAGGAAGTACAGTTCAACAATTTGTAAAATGTAGTGAATAAAAAAAAAAAAAAAGGGGTCATTAAAAAAAACCCAAAAACCCACTCCATATTTGCTACATCTACATATTTAGAGAAATGTGTCCATATGAAATTACACACCACCCAAGAGAAGCTGAAAATTTAAAATTTATGACTAAATTACAATTTCTATAATTGTGTACAAGTTATACTCCTGTATATGGAATAACTGTACTCATTGTGAGTTTTGAGAATTAAACCCTTCCAGCAGAAGCACCACATTCCTAAAAACCTGAAAAAGATGCAAGAACAGCTGCACAATCCCTTGAAAAATGTACAAATACTTGGTGGACCAAGCAGATTTAGTTGCTGTACTTTGATGTTAATCCAAAGTCAATTTCAAACTGTTTAAAATGTGCATTTGCACCCTTGCTCTACATGAAACGAATACCGTAAGGATCATCTTACCATCCATGGGGTAGTAACAAGCGAAAGTCGCCTCGTCTCTGCAGCATCCTTTCCTCAGACACTCGGCAGCTGTAGTCCCAGGATGACCACACGGCAATCTCTGACCACTAGGAAAGCTGCAGCCTGCAAGGAATGTGGCATTAGACTGTTCAGAATGAATTTAGTACATTATACATCCTTAAACAATACAACCACTACCAAATAAGTCACTGTATATGGGCTAGTGTACCAATTAAATGAAAAACTGGAGGCAGCAATTCAACGGCATCAGTGGTAAAGTCAATTTTACTCAATATGCTATTAAACCAGAAAATTAGGCATCAATATTTTAAACATCAAAATATTGCATAATACTCTCACTTTTGGCCAAAATGCAAGGACAAGTGTATTGCTACTGTCAAAAAAAGCTTAAATTTACAGGAGAAGGACAACACTAATTTAAGTTGATAGAACCAGAATTTTACTGGGGTCCCAACTCTTGCTTACATATGTACATACAACTTCTGAAACTTCTCAGGGGCCCCTTTAGTGCCCTTCCGCAGCCCCCTGGGGTCCAGTTTGAGAACAGCTGATGCAAAGAATCAATTTGAACATCTGCACAGTCTTCTGAAAGTGGGTCATGCAGTAGTGTTAGCAGCAGAACAGAGAGCCTCACCTTTTTTGAAGTTTGAATGCAGCGCAAGAGATGAGGGCATGGCCATCACCTGCATACTGGTTGGTGTAGGGGACAGTTGTTCCCATTGGGAAGTGGGCAATGGAAACCCTGGTGAAGGGGACAGTTGTTCCCATTGGGAAGTGGGCGGTGGAACCCCTGGTGTAGGGAACAGTGGACCAAAATCAGGAGAGGACAGTGGCTCCACTGGTGTAGGGAACAGTGGACCAAATTCAGGAGAGGACAGTGGCTCCAATCGGGGAGAGGAGAGTCGATCCCCTGGTGTAGGGAACAGGATACAACCATTAATGAATAAGTCACTGTATATAGGCTAGTGTACCAATTAAAAAGGCATAAAAACTGGAGGCACCAATTCAACTGCATCAATGGTAGAATCAATTTTATATTCAATATAAAAAAAAGGCATGTTGAATATTAAGATTAGTCACTCATTTTTGGCCAAGACAACTAAAAGGAGAAACATCACTGCTGTTGGGGAAAAAACCTTGCATCTCAAATGCCAAGTTTACAGGAAAAGGACAACACTAAAATAGTTAATAATACCAGACCAAGATCGGGGCATTGTTTTGGTCCATTCCTCATGAAGTTCACAATAACTATACAAAAGGACAGGCATTTTCAAATGACAAACTGAAGAACGATAAAAATGGAGATAGAAAGTTCCGACAGCAGTGATATCCACCCAGTCTCAGGTAGCAAGCTCAATAGGGAGCAACCGAGCTCTGGAGTGATCAGAGGTCTCCCAAGCTTTCCACCCAGTTTGATTTTTCAGCAAAACATACTGTAGAGCGAGACAGTCAGTGAGGCAACTTTATGTAGGCTACTGTGGCCAGGGAAGTGATCAGAAAACATGGATTCAATGACAGATGGGTGGGCGAATACTTCTGGAAAGTACATTTTCATACTGGACAAGCTTGACCTTCAGCTTCCTTTATCTAGCTAAACTGAGAAATTAGATTTACAGCAGTAACATCTGCACAGCCTTCTGAAAGCAAGTCATGCAGTACTGTTCGCAGCAGAACAGGGAGGCTCACCTCGTTGTTTGCATTTTGAACGACGCCCAAGAGATGAGGGCACCGCCGGCACATGCATACTGGTTGGTGTGGGAGACGGTTGTTCCCATTGGAAAGCCGGCAGTGGAACCCCTGGTGTAGGGAACAACGGATCAAATTCATGAAAGAACAGCAGATCCAATGGGGAAGGATCAGGTTGGGGAACGGACACTGGTTCCCCTGCGGTAGGGGACAGCGTATACGGAAAGTACCGCTGCACTGCTTGGGGAGAGGATATCTTGACAGCAGGGGAGGACAGAACAGGATGGCGTGAAGATCGTGGTTTTTTTGAAGAGGGCGTGTGACTGGAGTTACTGCAGGACACCGTGACGATCTGAAGCTGCCCAGCGCCTTTACGATACAGGAATCTCAGAGTGTAGCTGCCCTCCTGCAAACATTCATACATGATCATGAAAACATGATCATTTACCTGTATAGTTGATCTAGTTTATTAATACTGATAAATTAAGAACCTGTATATAAAGTTGCCCACCTCAACAGTGACAGGACAGCCAGCGAAGTGGACGTGAAGAACAACCCTCCCGTTTTCCCTGGTTAGAGAGTAGTCACAGGCCTCTGGAAGGCTGAAGATGGGATACATTCCTGATGAATCTGAGAAAGAACTCACTGTAACTCAGCATGTCCATGCCAATAAAGCTTCCATCAACCGATCTGGAAAACTTGCATCAGGACAAACAGCGTTTAGGAGATTTTAGTAGAGGTTAAAAGTGTTTAGGGGAGTTCAGGAGCTCCTTTTCCGTTCCACTAACTGAGCTACATGTAAAGTAAAAACGATAGATTTGTCCTCCGCAAAGCTTCTGAAGAGGAAAGTAATCTTTTCCCCTCTGCGGCAAAGAGAGATTTAAGAAGGACATAAATAATTTGGAGACAAAGGGATTAGAGTTGCATTTCTAGTCACTCCAGCTGGTTTCTTGATACGATTAATCTGCAACGACAAACTGTGAAACACCCCGTTCCACCTTAAATACAGCAGCAGTTACATTCTGGCGCATCAGGTACAATTTAAGGAGGAAAGGGGAAGTTTGAACAAGAAGGTGGTCGAAGGGAGAGACGTTTTACAATAAACTGTTCTACTTTTGAAGAGAAGTTTCCTCCCAGAGATGTGAGAAAAGCAGCTGTTACTCAGCTGAGCTGAAGCTTAAACTAGGGCACAGTTAGACTGCTAGTATATAGTATTATATACTGGTATATTAGCACACACTGATGCGCAGGACATAGCTGGTGCTGCGGCTCCCAACATGGTGTGATTTCCATTAAAAGGGACAAAATGGCTCTTAACATCTGGGCACCCACTGCTTGTGTAGAGGAACATGTAGGTGAAAAACGTTAAACAGAACCGCTCCCTGCCCACCTCGGATGAAAAACGTAGGACTGATCGAAACAGCTTGCTTACCAAAGACCTGCATCTCAGAGAGAGACCCTGAGGGCAAAACTACCTCCATAGCATCTTCAACACAAAACACCAAGTATATCTGGCCTTCTGCAGAACCACCCTGCTGCTCTGCGCCTCCTTCATCTAAGGTGCCTTCGCTTGGGTCCATGGCCTGCTCTGAATTCAGGGTCTCGATCATCACGCTGCCCTGCCTCAGGCCACAAGCAAGAGTCAGAAGCAGGAGCAGGATGACGGCAAATTGCGATGAGGTCATGTTTGAGGTCAAAGGCCCCAAAACTGGTGTAAACTCGCTGCAGCTCCCGACAGCCTTTAATAGACTTGGGAGTCGATTCCGGAAAGAGTCGGTTCTCTGATTCCAGGCACTTTGGAGTTGATTGCTCGCCGTGACGTCATGCTCGGGGATAATAGCGTTGTATGTGCTTAATGTCGTACGTCTCATATCGCTGCACCTCACGGTCCCGGTTCGCCGTGGTTTCGCTGTCTTTGGGATCAAGAATCGAGAAAACTGTGGTGAGGAATCGATTCATAGAGTCGACTCCATCGATAGCCATCACGTGGAATCGGAACCGGAGTCGACTCCTTCAGCAGATGAGTGCGAGAAGATGAAGAACACCTGGCTACAATGAAAATGTGCACACACTTAAAATGTTCCCTCTCCTTTCTTTCTTTCTTTCTTATTTTGGTTTTGTCTGATTTGGTGTTATATAGAACCCTTTTCAAAACCATTCTATACAGAACCATATGCAACTCATTCTCCATCAATTTCCTGCTGAAAAGAACAATTTAGTCATGCAAAGGCTTTTTTCAACACTCATGTTTCTATATAAAATCTAAAGACCTAAAGAATCTAAATTCCTAAAGAACCCTCAAAGAGCCATCTTTTTGTAAGAGTGGACTCAATGGTCAGTGGTCAAGCAGGGTTATGGTTCACCAGCCAACAGGTTGGTGTACTGTGATCCTAAAGCCCTCCCAACATCATAAATCATGATTAAAATTATTACGGTGCTCTGTGACGCATTTGGGAACAAAACCATCATTTTATTTCCTGCCTTTCTTCTCTGTGTCGCAGGAACAAGCACATCACGATTGACCTCGGGACGGGTAACAAGATCAACTGGACCATGGAGGACAAGCAGGAGATGATAGACATAATGGAGACCATCTAGAGGGGAGCCAGGAAATGACGAGGTCTGGTGGTGTCCCCCAAAGACTACTTCACCAAATACAGATACTGATGCCCCCTCTTTCATTCATTCTCCAGTCTACTCATTGCCATGTCCTCTTCCCGGATTCCTCCATGGGACTGTTTTTATGTGGACAGTGAAGCGGCCTTGTGTAGGATTTTATTTAAAGGACTCCCCCAGTGTTGCAGTTACTATCAGAAACTGCTCCAGCACACCTTTTCTGTTTTTCCTCTGTGTTGTGAATAAATATTTCTAAGAAAAAAAAAAAAAAAAGTGTTGAAGGAAATTCTGAGGAATGCAGTGTTGGGAAGTCAGTGTGTGAGCTGCTGTGTTTGCTAAGCCGTTTTTAGTTCATCTGCTACAGCGAAGAGGCTTTGTCACATTAAGTGAAACCTCACTTTATCCAGCTCAAGTTAAAACTGACCAGTAGTTATGAACTTGATGGAGCAGCTTTAATACAAAACTCACTAAACTCAGCTTTACACACACGTTCCTTAAAAGACTGTCTAAGAAAAGGGGTCACAGTCTAGAACACATTCATGCTCTATCCTCATGTTTGGAGGACCAGATTGAACCAGCAAACACACCCCTGTTATGCTTCCATACTTGGAATGAAGGTTCTGTTGGTACATTTCTTGTTCATTGAGGTACAGTGTAAGTGTTCCCTCAAGAGGTTCTGCAGTGGTTCTAATTGTGAACCTTAAAATCAGTTTCTCCAGGTGAAAAGTTGGTATTTGGACCTTTTTCATAACCGAATGTTTTAAAACAGAACAGTAGAATAAAAGCCTGGAGGCGAGGTGTGTGGACTCAGTACAGCTTAGAACAGATCATTTCAGTGGATCATGGCTCAGTTATGTTCCCTGACTAAGGGACTGAGATGGAACCCCAATAAAATGGTTTTGTTTGAGAGTGTAGACTGAACACCTTGTGGCACAACACAAAAGCATGTGGACTTGTTTGAAGTCAAAAACTGAAGTACCTGAAGAACAGACCAACATGCAAAAACAGTGTAGTTCAAAATGAGCCTTTCTGAACGCTCATTGCACCACCAGACTTTTAATAAGGCACATTTAAATGAACGAGTCTCAAAACATTGAATTTAAAAGTGCTTGACTTTTAATTGAGAATATGAGTTCAACACATCTGCAGCTGTGGTAGATGAAGACTGGAAGGGAAGTAAAAAGAAAGTGTTAGTGTTCATTAAATACATCAAAACATTTAACCAGTGATTATGAATAGGGAAAAAAAAAAAGAAAAAAAAAAAAAGCAGTACAAAGCACAGAGTTTCTCAACTCCATTACTGTGTGTGAGCTTGCATCAAGTGCTATATTTGAGCCTATTAAACTACAAATCCTGGCCAGAGAGTTGGAGCTGGCTTCTCAGACGCAGTTTAAGCTTGGAATAAATAAAGTATTTAGCATTAACTATACAATTTGCATTGTGAGTTTTGGGGATTTGGACCTCTCTGGTAGAAGTGTGTAACTGCAGGGGGTGTGGTATCTGCAAGGTGGGAGGGGCCTGTTAAACCATTACAACTGCTTTAGGGTGGATACATTACAGCAGACAAAGTGGAGAGACGGAGTCACTCAAACAGAAGCGAGTCATCAGATGAGAACATGCCAAAAGCCAGCGTTAGCAAGTTTGCTGAAAGACTGTCTATTCAGCAGTTAGACACCAGATAAAAGAGAAGATGCTCTTTATGATCTGGTTTACCAACAAAGGTAAGAGTTGAATCCTCACTGCTGGCAAAACCCAAAAATAAATTGTCAAAATAAAACTGATAGATTTGCATACAAACCATGTGTATGAATAATTATTAAAAACACACCTTGCCATCAAAGCAGGTCTCCTTACACGGAGTCTGGGACGGCATACAGACCTCGGTAGAGCACATGAAGTAGATCTGTGAAAGGAGGGAAAGACATTGAGCATCTGAGACCTATTAAATCATCTCAGAACAGAAGGGGGATTACTGCACCTCCTCATTGAGGTATTTATTGGTGGACTTGTCCATAAACTGGAAGGCCTTCACTTCAAAACGCCGCACGTGGGGATCCTGCGATTGGCCGGCCACGTAGAGGATCGAGATGTTGTCGGAATCGAGAGGGTTGGGGCAACTGCAGGACAAAAACCAAAGAAGCCTAGAGTGGATGCAATACAATCCGACACTGCCGCCTCTAACCAGGCCAATCAGGCAGTGTATTCATAACCATTTCATTCAATAACAGTTTAAGGGTGGGTGTTCCCATCACTGAACTCAGACTCAAGAACAGTATTTTACAGCAAGCCACTCTGAATGACTGCATATAGAAGCGGCAATAATAGAATATGGCCTCATTAGAGCTGGACACAGCCTGGATCCTTACATCACTTTAGTCTGTACAGAATAAGGGGATGATTGTCACATGTGGGGTGTTTCCAAGGTAATTAGTGTGGTCACTGATGGCTCTTCAAGGGGGTCAACAGTGCTGCTACTGATACAAGCCCAACATGGTAACTAGACTCAGCATGGCTACTCAGGTCCAGCACAGCTCACTCAAAGGAAACGACATGCATTGCAGTTTTAAATGCATGATTGCCACAGCCTTCTACTTCAAACCTACCCCTCATACAGCAGCACCAAGGCACTCTTAGCAGAGCGAGGGTAGGCCACGCAGTAGTGCACCACCAGAGTGGCTTTAGGGTTGGGAGCGTTTATTCGCAGTTCCAGGTACACAGGTTTACCCAGGAGAACTTTCAGGGGCTGGTGATCCTCAGAGCAGAATTTGGTGAAGGTCTCATCTGCAAAAAATAAAAAGGATTTAGGAATGGGTTTAACAGGAGTTCAGTTAATGTGCATTTGAAACAGAGTGGAAGAAGTGTGTTATGTAGGCAGATATACACAGCCACTTCATTAGGTGCTAGTAAAAGGTTGGACCCCCCTTTTGCCTTCAGAACTGCCTTAATTCATCTGGAACCAGTCTGCCCATTCTCCTCGGACCGCTCACATCAACAAGGCATTTTCGTCCACACAACTGCCGCTCACTGGATATCTCCCCCTTTTCAGACCATTCTCTGTAAACCCTAGAGATGGCTGTGCGTGAAAATCCCAGTAGATCAGCAGTTTCTGAAATACTCAGACCAGCCCGTCCGGCACCAACAACCATGCCACGTTCAAAGTTGCTTAAATCCCCTTTCTTCCCCATTCTGATGCTTGATCTGCACTTCTTGACCACCTCTACATGGCTGGTGAGTGCAAGCTGTAGTAACCGATCAACTAGGGGTATTATTTACTATTCTTCAAGTTATTCTATGCAGGTATAGAAGTGAGTGCTGAGGGAGCAGGAGCCTCCAGGTTTAACGGCACCCTCCAAAACAAGTTCAGATTTTAACAAATACATGTGCTTGATTTAAAATGAAGCATTTTTGTTCCTGTTCTCAGGTCCTGCACCATTCAAAGTTAATCCTGTATTACAGGTCATTACAGTGAGCCGATTCAGTTCCCTCCACAACTGCTGGGCACTCTGGGGGCACATTAAAAACACATGCCAGTTGAGGAGCAAAGAGGGAAAGTGTATGCAGAGTTAGAGCAGTTCTGAAACCTAAAGCTAAAAAAGTCACCCAACATCATGATCTCATCTTTAGCCCAGAGGACACAGCATCCATGGTTTCCAAAGAGAATTTGATCTGTTGGACTACTGGACACTTTTCCGCTTCAACTCAAATGAGCTCAGGCCCAGAGAAGGTGGCAGCATTTCTGGTTCTTCACATGGTAGAGTTTTAACTTTCATTTGTTAACACAGCGATGAAGTGGGTTGCTCTTAAGAAGAAAATATTTTACCCTGCGCAATCCGAAGCTGGACTCCATACAGTCCCTTGGCCCTCACCAAGGCTGGCAGGCTGGCACTCTTCACCATGTATCCAGCACTAGCCCAGCCCTTCATCAAACGGCTTTGAGAAGCCTGCGGCGCCAGAGGGTCTGCAAGGACCGGAGAGTCCGCAAGGTCCAAACTGCCCTTTGAGTAGCGACACTCAACCATAAGCCTGAAAGGAAACAGCATTTAATGTTAGCTACACACCACAGATTCAAAAGACATCAGAATACCAGATTAGACGTTTAACAGTATTATATACCAGCATTATGTTACACATTGCATGTGCAAACCGTAACATGACATGTTTACAGACTGGCCTGCACCATTTTGATGAAAAACCTTCAAAACATCCTGGCTCAACTTGCATTTTTTATTTTCCAAGTAAAACATCCTCTACAGCTTCAATGTGGCATTAATGCAGGTTGAGAAAAATACAATATAAAATGTGCCATTACTTTTTAATGCAGTTATTTGCTGAACTTGCCTTTGAAAAATGTTGCCTTTGCAAATTAAGATCAAGATTAAGTGACCCTTATAAGTCCCACCATGGGGAAATTTCACCTCTGCATTTAACCCATCCGTGAAGTGAACCACCACACACACACGGGGCAGTGAGCACACTTGCCCGGAGCGGTGGGCAGCCCAATCCGCAGCACCCGGGGAGCAATTGGGGGTTAGGTGTCTTGCTCAAGGACACCTCAGTCATGTGCTGTCGGCTCTGGGGATCGAACCGGCGACCTTCCGGTCACAAGGCTGGATCCCTAACCTCCAGCCTATGACTGCCCCAACATGGAAAATATGCAAAATTGGTCATGTTAGCCCTCCTTCCAAAGCCACAGGCCCAAAACACCCAATTAGTCACCACAATTAAACCTGAACAAGCTGGCTACAACACCTCATTCGTAAAAAATGCGCTGTTAAAAGCCAATAGTGACCAACTTGAGAAACACTCAAAGCAAAACGCTTCCTCAAAACTACAACGCAGACATTGAACATCCAGATTACATACAAGATAAGCCACAGCTAGCTGGTATATTAGTGTTAGAATAAGCCAAGTCAAAGTTCATTTATATACTATATTATATAACTATAATCAACTACATAATTCTGGAAAACCTCTTGCTTTTTCCATCCACTTTGTTCAAAGCCTTTTCCACTTCCATTTCATTTTTCTTTAGCATTCAAGTTGTTGGAACCTGGGCAACTTCCCCTGCCATTTTGTGAGCAGAGCTGGGCGATATGGCCAAATTTTTTCACGAAACAAAATTCATATGTTTGATATCAATACATGTCACAATAAAGGTCAAATCATTTCTTTCCAGTTTGAAGGCTGATTTTTGCTCCTGGGTGGGGAAACGGGTTTAAACCATCCTTTATGGTCAAAACACGACAAACACCCACTCAAACAGTGGAACATTTCACAGATGTCATGGGACAGCGGGAGAAAGTGCCCGATTAGTCGTTTTTACCAGCTGGAAAGGCACGGCTGCAGTTTTTGTAACTCAATTTAAGAAAAAAGTTTTTTGCCATGTGGTGAGGAGTGCGCTGCCA
Organism: Pygocentrus nattereri; assembly: GCF_015220715.1. Taxonomy (NCBI): domain Eukaryota; kingdom Metazoa; phylum Chordata; class Actinopteri; order Characiformes; family Serrasalmidae; genus Pygocentrus; species Pygocentrus nattereri. Next base: position 3,440,654 of record NC_051211.1, on the reverse strand, counting down.
TCCCGTTACAAAGGGGGAAACAAGGGCCCCAACAACAACGCTAAACATCGCAGCATTCAGACAAGCTAGCAGAAGTCTGGATATCGCTGTTCTATGGGAGCAGTTTAAGGGGTGAACCTCAATACATCGGACGCTCACCATGTAAAAGCTTTAACTGCAGTGTGTCTCAGGCAAGACAGTCTTCCCTTTAGGTACATTTAAACTGAAGTCAGTGTTAGCATCTCATTTGATCTACAGTATCAATACAACCCCCCCGACTCACCTGACAGGAATATCCCTGGTAATGATGCCGTACTGCAGGACGCGCTTCCTGATTGGTGACTGCACTTCAGCCAAGTAAACGGTTGTTTCTCCAATTTGCTGATTAACAAAAAGCTCAAATTAGTCCTTAATTACAGAGTTAAAGTCAAAGGGGCACGTTACAAAAAGTCACAGCTGGAAAATCTCACGTAAGAATGTGTTCCACACTCCGTCACCCCAAACTTGAAAACGGCAAAGTCTCTGTTGGCAATGACTGGTTTACAGCTACTCCTCCCCACCACCATCAGACGTGCAGGGTTTATGGGCAAACCAGCAACGTTGGAGGGAACGACAAAGATGAACTGCCTGTCGGCCAAACATACTTAAATGGGAGAGGGAGAAGAAAATGGATAAGTCAAACTTGGCTGCATAGAAACAGAGCGAGGAAGTACAGTTCAACAATTTGTAAAAATGTAGTGAATAAAAAAAAGGGTCATTAAAAAAAAACCAAAAACCCACTCCATATTTACTACATCTACATATTTAGAGAAATGTGTCCATATGAAATTACACACCACCCAAGAGAAGCTGAAAATTTAAAATTTATGACTAAATTACAATTTCTATAATTGTGTACAAGTTATACTCCTGTATATGGAATAACTGTACTCATTGTAAGTTTTGAGAATTAAACCCTTCCAGCAGAAGCACCACATTCCTAAAAACCTGAAAAAGATGCAAGAACAGCTGCACAATCCCTTGAAAAATGTACAAATACTTGGTGGACCAAGCAGATTTAGTCGCTGCACTTTGATGTTAATCAATTTCAAACTGTTTAAAATGTGCATTTGCAGGTACTGTATGGATCAATTTACCATCCATGGGGTAGTAACAGGCGAAAGTCGCCTCGTCTCTGCAGCATCCTCTCCTCAGACACTCGGCAGCTGTAGTCCCAGGACGACCACACGGCAATCTCTGACCACTAGGAAAGCTGCAGCCTGCAAGGAATGTGACATTAGACTGTTCGGAATGAATTTAGTACATTATTATACATCCTTAAACAATACAACCACTACCAAATAAGTCACTGTATATGGGCTAGTGTACCAATTAAAGGAAAAACTGGAGGCAGCAATTCAATGGCATCAGTGGTAGAGTCAATTTTACTCAATATGCTATTAAACCAGAAAATTCAGCATCAATATTTTAAACAAAATATTATATAATACTCTCTTTTGGCCAAAATGCAAGGACAAGTGTATTGCTACTGTCAAAAAAACTGGGGTCCCAACTCTTGCTTACATATGTACATACAACTTCTGAAACTTCACAGGGGCCCCTTTAGTGCCCTTCTGCAGCCCCCTGGGGTCCAGTTTGAGAACAGCTGATGCATGCAGTACTGTTAGCAGCAGAACAGAGAGCCTCACCTTTTTTGAAGTTTGAATGCAACGCAAGAGATGAGGGCATCGCAGTCACCTGCATACTGGTTGGTGTAGGGGACAGTTGTTCCCATTGGGAAGTGGGCGGTTGAACCCCTGGTGTAGGGAACAGTGGACCAAATACAGGAGAGGACAGTGGCCCCAGTCGCGGAGAGGAGAGTCGATCCCCTGGTGTAGGGAACAGTGGACCAAATTCAGGAGAGGACAGTGGGTCCAATCGGGGAGAGGAGAGTCGATCCCCTGGTGTAGGGAACAGTGGACCAAATTCAGGAGAGGACAGTGGCTCCACTGGTGTAGGGGACAGTGGCTTCCTTTGGGGAGAGGAGAGTCGATCCCCTGGTGTAGGGAACAGTTGACCAAATTCAGGAGAGGACAGTGGGTCCAACCGCGGAGAGGAGAGTCGATCCCCTGGTGTAGGGAACAGTGGACCAAATTCAGGAGAGGACAGTGGCCCCAGTCGTGGAGAGGTGAGTCGATCCGCTGGTGTAGGGAACAGTGGACCAAATTCAGGAGAGGACAGTGGGTCCAATCGGGGAGAGGAGAGTCGATCCCCTGGTGTAGGGAACAGTGGACCAAATACAGGAAAGGACAGTGGGTCCAATCGGGGAGAGGAGAGTCGATCCCGTGGTGTAGGGAACAGTGGACCAAATTCAGCAGAGGACAGTGGCCCCAGTCGCGGAGAGGAGAGTCGATCCCCTGGTGTAGGGAACAGTGGAACAAATTCAGGAGAGGACAGTGGGTCCTCTCGGGGAGAGGAGAGTCGATCCCCTGTTGTAGGGAACAGTGGACCAAATACAGGAGAGGACAGTGGCCCCAGTCGCGGAGAGGAGAGTCGATCCCCTGGTGTAGGGAACAGTGGACCAAATTCAGGAGAGGACAGTGGGTCCACTCGGGGAGAGGAGAGTCGATCCCCTGGTGTAGGGAACAGTTGACCAAATTCAGGAGAGGACAGTGGGTCCAATCGGGGAGAGGAGAGTCAATCCCCTGGTGTAGGAAACAGTGGACCAAATTCAGGAGAGGACAGTGGCTCCACTGGTTTAGGGGACAGTGGCTTCCTTTGGGGAGAGGAGAGTCGATCCCCTGGTGTAGGGAACAGTTGACCAAATTCAGGAGAGGACAGTGGGTCCAATCGCGGAGAGGAAAGTCGATCCGCTGGTGTAGGAAACAGTGGACCAAATTCAGGAGAGGACAGTGGCTCCACTGGTGTAGGGGACAGTGGCTTCCTTTGGGGGGAGGAGAGTCGATCCCCTGGTGTAGGGAACAGTGGACCAAATTCAGCAGAGGACAGTGGGTCCAGTTGGGGAGAGGAGAGTCGATCCCCTGGCGTAGGGAACAGTGGACCAAATACAGGAGAGGACAGTGGGTCCAATCTGGGAGAGGAGTGTCGATCCCCTGGTGTAGGGAACAGTGGACCAAATTCAGCAGAGGACAGTGGGTCCAATCGGGGAGAGGAGAGTCGATCCCCTGGTGTAGGGAACAGTGGACCAAATTCAGCAGAGGACAGTGGGTCCAATCTGGGAGAGGAGAGTCGATCCCCTGGTGCAGGGAACAGTGGACCAAATACAGGAGAGGACAGTGGCTCCACTGGTGTAGGGGACAGTGGACCAAATACAGGAGAGGACAGTGGGTCCAATCTGGGAGAGGAGAGTCGATCCCCTGGTGTAGGGAACAGTGGACCAAATTCAGCAGAGGACAGTGGCTCCACTGGTGTAGGGGACAGTGGCTCCAATCGGGGAGAGGAGAGTCGATCCCCTGGTGTAAGGAACAGGACAACCATTACATGGTAGAATCAATTTTATATACACAATGACATTAAAACTACATTACATACCAATATTTTAGCATGCATATTGAGTATTGAAATATTACATAATTTTCACAAATGTCTGGCCAAAACTAAACAAAACAAAAAGCATTTTGTGCTCTCAAAAAAACCTTGCATCACAAATACCAAGTTCACAGGAAAAGGACAACTTTAATTTAAGTTAATAATACCAGACCAAGTTTGGGGCATTTTTTTGGTCCATTCCTCATGAAGTTTACAAACTATATAAAAGGAAAGGCATTTTCAAATTATGACAAACTGAATAATGATAAAAAGGGAGGTTCTGACAGCAGGGATATCCACCCAGTCTCAGCCAGCTCCCCACCACCCCGTCAGATTTACACCCAGCAGTAACATCTGTACAGCCTTCTGAAAGCAAGTCATGCAGTACTGTTCGCAGCAGAACAGGGAGACTCACCTCGTTGTTTGCATTTTGAACGACGCCCAAGAGACGAGGGCATCGCCGGCACATGCATACTGGTTGGTGTAGGAGACGGTTGTTCCCATTGGAAAGCCGGCAGTGGAACCCCTGGTGCAGGGAACAGCGGATCAAATTCAGGAAAGAACAGCAGATCCAATGGGGAAGCGGTCAGTGTTGCCAGTGGCAGTGGATCAGGTTGGGGAACGGACACTGGCTCCCCATAGGGAAAGTACAGCTGCACTGCTTGGGGAGGGGATATCTTGACAGCAGGGTAGGACAGAACAGGATGGCGTGAAGATCGCGTTTTTGAAGAGGGCGCGTGACTGGAGTTACTGCAGGACACTGTGACGATCTCAAGCTGCCCAGCGCTGTTACGATACAGGAATCTCAGAGTGTAGCTGCCCTCCTGCAAACATTCATACAAAACCACCACGTTTATACAACTCCTATTCAGTTTGCAGTATCTTAGCCTCACCCAGCATAATCACCTCAGAGAACAGGCAAAGCAGCATCTAGGTTTGTATATCAGTGGTGTAGAAAATGAACTGAAAACATGATCATTTACCTGTATAGTTGATCTAGTTTATTAATGCTGATAAATTAAGAACATGTTGCCCACCTCAACAGTGACAGGACAGCCAGCAAAGTGGATGTGAAGAACAACCCTCCCGTTTTCCCTGGTTAGAGAGTAGTCACAGGCCTCTGGAAGGCCGAAGACAGGATACATTCCTGATGAATCTGAGAAAGAACTCACTGTAACTCAGCATGTCCACGCCAATAAAGCTTCCATCAACCGATTGGGAAAACTTGCATCAGGGCAAACAGCGTTTAGGAGACTTTTAGTAGAGGTTAAAAGCATTTAGGGGAGTTCAGGAGCTCCTTTTCCATTCCACTAACTGAGCTACATGTAGTAAAGTAAAACCAACATATGTGTCCTTTGCAAAGCTCTTCAAGAGGAAAGTAATCTTTTCCCTCTGTGCCATTTCATCCACTCAGTTAGTTCCCAATTCACTTCATTTGAGTTTAATGTGCTGGTGTGTGTTGAAGCTCCTGAAGCGCTCCACAGCAGAATTAGTAGATAAAATAATCCTCCTTTACAGTAAAATGAAGCTCTGCTGATCCTTGAACACAGTTTAACAGTAAATGGTCTTAAACGCTGGAGTTAACGTAGAACTGCTAATTCACCCTTTAACCCTGAAGATCAGCACAGACTGCTGGTCACCACAGCAACACCGACAACAGTCTCACCCAGCTAGTAGCCAAAGAAATGGCAGAGAGGGAGATTTAAGATGAACATCAATAATTTGGAGACAAAGGGATTAGAGTTGCATTTATAGTCACTCCAGCTGGTTTCTTGATACGATTAATCTGCAACGACAAACTGTGAAACACCCCGTAAATGCAGCAGCAGTTACGTTCTGGCGCATCAGGTACAATTTAAGGTGGAAAAGGGAACTTTGAACAAGAAGCTGGTCGAAGGGAGAGACGTTTTACAATAAACTGTTCTACTTTTGAAGAGAAGTTTCCTCCCAGAGCTGTTACTCAGCTGAGCTGAAGCTTAAACTAGGGCACAGTTAGACTGCTAGTATATAGCATTATATACTGGTATATTAGAACACACTGATGCACAGGACATAGCTGGTGTTGCGGCTCCCAACATGGTGTGATTTCCATTAAAAGGGACAAAATGGCTCTTAACATCTGGGCACCCACTGCTTGTGTAGAGGAACATGTAGGTGAAAAACGTTAAACAGAACCGCTCCCTGCCCACCTCGGATGAAAAACGTAGGACTACTCGAAACAGCTTGCTTACCAAAGACCTGCATCTCAGAGAGAGAGCCTGGGGGCAAAACTACCTCCATAGCATTTTCACCACAAAACACCAAGTATCTCTGGCCTTCTGCCGAGCCATCCTGCTGCTCTGCGCCTCCTTCATCTAAGGTGCCTTCGCTTGGGTCGATGGCCTGCTCTGAATTCAGGGTCTCAATCATCACACTGCCCTGCCTCAGCCCGCAAGCAAGAGTCAGAAGCAGGAGCAGGACGATGGCAGGCTGCAATGAGGCCATGTTTGAGGTCAAAGGCCCCAAAACTGGTGTGAACTCGCTGCAGCTCCCGACAGCCTTTAATAGACTTGGGAGTCGATTCCGGAAAGAGTCGGTTCTCTGATTCCAGGCACTTTGGAGTTGATTGCCCCCCGTGACTTCATGCTCGGCCATAATAGCGTCGTATGTGCTTAATGTCGTACGTTTTATATCGCTGCACCTCACGGTTCGCCGTGGTTTCGCTGTCTTTGGGATCAAGAATCGAGAAAACTGTGGTGAGGAATCGATTCATAGAGTCGACTCCATTGATAGGCATCACGTGGAATCGGAACCGGAGTCGACTCCTTCAGCAGGTGCGTGCGAGAAGATGAAGAACACCTGGCTACAATGAAAATGTGCACACACTTAAAATGTTCCCTCTCCTTTCTTTCTTTCTTATTTTGGTTTTGTCTCATTTGGAGTTATATAGAACCCTTTTCAAAACCATTCTATACAGAACCATATGCAACTCATTCTCCATCAATTTCCTGCTGAAAAGAACAATTTAGTCATGCAACGGCTTTTTTCAACACTCATGTTTCTATATAAAATTTAAAGACCTAAAGAATCTAAATTCCTAAAGAACCCTCAAAGAGCCATCTTTTTGTAAGAGTGGACTCATTCAGTGGTCAAGCAGGGTTATGGTTCACCAGCCAACAGGTTGGTGTACTGTGATCCTAAAGCCCTCCCAACATCATAAATCATGATTAAAATTATTACGGTGCTCTGTGACGCATTTGGGAACAAAACCATCATTTTATTTCCTGCCTTTCTTCTCTGTGTCGCAGGAACAAGCACATCACGATTGACCTCGGGACGGGTAACAAGATCAACTGGACCATGGAGGACAAGCAGGAGATGATAGACATAATGGAGACCGTCTACAGGGGAGCCAGGAAATGACGAGGTCTGGTGGTGTCCCTCCAGACTACTCCACCAAATACAGATACTGATGCCCCCTCTTTCATTCATTCTCCAGTCTACTCATTGCCATGTCCTCTTCCCGGATTCCTCCATGGGACTGTTTTTATGTGGACAGTGAAGTGGCCTTGTGTAGGATTTTATTTAAAGGACTCCCCCAGTGTTGCAGTTACCATCAGAAACTGCTCCAGCGCACCTTTACTGTTTTTCCTCTGTGTTGTGAATAAGTATTTCTAAGAAAAGTGTTGAAGGAAATTCTGAGGGACGCACTGAAGGAATGCAGTGTTTGATAAGCCGTTTTAGTTCATCTGCTACAGCGAAGAGGCTTTGTCACATTAAGTGAAACCTCAGTTTATCCAGCTCAAGTTAAAACTGACCAGTAGTTATGAACTTGATGGAGCAGCTTTAATACAAAACTCACTAAACTCAGCTTTACACACACGTTCCTTAAAAGACTGTCTAAGAAAAGGGGTCACAGTCTAGAACACATTCATGCTCTATCCTCATGTTTGGAGGACCAGATTGATCCAGCAAACACACACCTGTTATGCTTCCATACTTGGAATGAAGGTTCTGTTGGTACATTTCTTGTTCATTGAGGTACAGTGTAAGTGTTCCCTCAAGAGGTTCTGCAGTGGTTCTAATTGTGAACCTTAAAATCAGTTTCTCCAGGTGAAAAGTTGGTATTTGGACCTTTTTCATAACCGAATGTTTTAAAACAGAACAGTAGAATAAAAGCCTGGAGGCGAGGCGGGGTGTGTGGACTCAGTACAGCTTAGAACAGATCATTTAAGCGGTCGGGGTGGAGGTATAGCAACCATCCATACTAAAGCTTTAGGCGTGAACCAGAAAGTAGGACCTACATTTTCATCTTTTGAAGTTCTTGTACTTAATATACTTGAGCAAGGAACAAATAAACATTCATTTTTATTAATCACAATTTACAGGCCACCCGGTCCGTATTCTCAGTTCTTACAGGAATTCGCTGAGTTTCTATCAAGCCTAATAACGTTTTCAAGTAAAATATTAATTGTCGGAGATTTTAATGTCCACATTGACAACCCTCACGACACATTAAGTAAGGCATTCATATCTATCATAGACTCCATGGGATTCACCCAAATTATAAAAGGGCCCACACACTACCTCAACCACACTCTAGACTTAATACTGACCTTTGGTGTAGACATAGTTAACTTAGCCATTCTCCCCCAGAGCAAAGCCGTCTCAGACCATTACTTAATCTCATACAAAATCCAGTTTAGTGGTAATGTGCGTTCATCACCATGTTATCAGGTTAAGAGGACTATAAGTTCCTCCACAGCTGGCAGCTTTATCAGAAACCTCCCGCAGTTATCAACTTCAGTCAGCAGTCCATCTAATCCTACTGAATTAGATACTATGACCAAATTCCTAGAGGATACTCTTCGATCTACGTTAGACAGTGTAGCTCCATTAAAAAGCAAAATAGTACGGCAGAAAAAACTCGCCCCTTGGTCTAACGATCACACTCGAGCTTTAAAACAGACTGCCAGACAACTAGAGCGAAAATGGCGTCCGACTAAATTAGAAGTGTTCCAGTCCGCCTGGAAGGAGAGCCTTATAGACTATAGAAGAGCTCTTACTGCAGCATGCTCAGCCTATCTCTCCTCTCTCATAGAAAACAATAAGAACAATCCTAGACTATTATTTAGCACAATTTCTAAACTAACAGAGAACAAAAGAGTCACTGAACCCCAGATGACCAGATGGCCTATAGCAGCAATGATTTTATGAATTTCTTTAGTGATAAAATCGAAAAAATTAGACCGAAAATTCTGAATGCACAGTTAAACTCCACAAACATGCTGGCTTATAAATCCAGTCTAGACCCTGAGAATATTAGAGTCACTGCAGATAGGCTGGAATCGTTTACATTACTCCAAGAAAATGAACTAGTCAAAATAGTTTCTTCTGCAAAACCATCGACCTGTATTCTAGACCCAATTCCTACAGGTCTACTCAAGGAAATCTTATCAGAAATAACTAAGCCTATTCTGTCAATAATAAACTCCTCTCTTAGTCTCGGATATATATCACAAAAATTTTTAAACTTGCAGTAATTAGACCGCTGATTAAGAAAGCTAACCTCGATCCCTGTGAACTATCAAATTATAGACCTCTCAAATCTCCCCTTTATATCGAAGATCCTGGAAAAAGTGGTAACCAAACAATTAAGCTCTTATTTGCATAGGAATAATCTACATGAAAAATTTCAGTCTGGTTTTAGGCCACATCATAGTACAGAAACAGCATTAGTAAAAATTATAAATGATCTTCTATTATTCACGGACCAAGGAAATGTGTCGTTGTTAGTCCTCCTTGACCTTAGTGCAGCATTTGACACAATAGACCACTCTATCCTACTAGATAGACTAGAAAACCTTGTAGGGGTAACAGGAACAGCTCTTTCCTGGTTCAGGTCCTACCTCACTGATCGATATCAGTTTGTTAATGTAAAGGGTGAATCATCTGTTCGTGCAAATGTAATGTATGGTGTTCCACAAGGCTCTGTTTTAGGACCTATATTATTCACAATATATATATGCTACCACTAGGCACCATTATCAGTAAACACGGCATAAATTTCCACTGCTATGCCGATGACACCCAGTTATATATATCAAGCAAACCAAATGACAAAATTAAACTTGGCATGATTGAGGACTGTATAAAAGACATAAAAGATTGGATGTCAAGCAATTTTCTGCTACTTAACTCAGACAAAACAGAGGTCCTGCTTCTGGGTTCAAAATTAGCCAGAAACAAACTGTCTAATTTAACACTTAATCTCTCAGTTTCATCAAGCTTATCTGTTAAAAATCTTGGTGTCATGATAGACGCTGATCTATCCTTCGACACACATATAACTAATATCTCTAGAACAGCCTTCCTGCATCTCCGCAACATTGCTAAATTAAGAAATGCATGATCCCTACAGGATGCAGAAAAGCTAGTTCATGCATTTATTACTTCAAGGCTAGATTATTGTAATGCCCTGCTGTCTGGATGTCCCAGCAAAAGCCTTAACAAGCTTCAGCTAGTCCAGAACGCTGCAGCCAGAAAGTTCGACCATATTAGTCCAGTTTTATCAAACCTGCACTGGTTACCAGTCAAATTTCACATCGATTATAAAATTCTATTACTGACACATAAAGCTCTAAACGGGCTCGCCCCTCAGTACCTGAGTGAGCTCCTCTCCCACTATGAACCATCATGCCTACTTAGATCACAAGGTGCTGGCTTACTACTGGTACCTAGAATTAATAAAGTTACATCAGGAGGGGAAGAGCTTTCTCATACAAAGCCCCCCAGCTCTGGAATAATCTTCCTGCTAATGTTCGGGAATCAGACAGCCTCAATCTTTAAGTCTAGGCTAAAAACTTTTGTACAGTCAAGCATTTGGTGATTAGTCTTCCCTGTCAGGTCTAGACCTGCTGGAGTCTCCACTGCTCTGTTTTACTGTAACCTGTGGTCAGCCACTCTTTACAGAACTGTTTTTTTCTTTCTTTTCTCTGCCGAGCTGATCAGCTGCCCATCCTGTGCGTCTGATGCTGTTGCCTCTTCTGCCTTGATTGGTGCCGCTGCTCACCAGCCTTCCGGACCAGTTTGACCACCACTGAACTTCTTGCTTTACAGAGCTGTGCAATCCTCACCCTCAGATCTTTTCTTTTCCCACTTTACTATAATACTTCATACTAATAATGTTTGCTATCTGGTGTCGACCAGAGGAGGATGGGTTCCCCTTCTGAGTCTTGGTTCCTCTCAAGGTTTCTTCCTCTTTTAGGGAGTTTTTCCTTGCCACCGTCGCCACTGGCTTGCTCATGGGGGCTCGGACCCGGATTTTCTCTCCTTTTCTTTTCTCTTCTCTCTGTAATACTGATTGTTTTGTAAAGCTGCTTTGTGACAACACCTGTTGTAAAAAGCGCTATATGAATTAATTTTGCTTGCTTGATTTCAGTGGATCATGGCTCAGTTATGTTCCCTGACTAAGGGACTGAGATGGAACCCCAATAAAATGGTTTTGTTTGAGAGTGTAGACTGAACAGCTTGTGGCACAACACAAAAGCATGTGGACTTGTTTGAAGTCAAAAACTGAAGTACCTGAAGAACAGACCAACATGCAAAAACAGTGTAGTTCAAAATGAGCCTTTCTGAACGCTCATTGCACCACCAGACTTTTAATAAGGCACATTTAAATGAACGAGTCTCAAAACATTGAATTTAAAAGTGCTTGACTTTTAATTGAGAATATGAGTTCAACACATCTGCAGCTGTGGTAGATGAAGACTGGAAGGGAAGTAAAAAGAAAGTGTTAGTGTTCATTAAATACATCAAAACATTTAACCAGTGATTATGAATAGGGAAAAAAAAAAAAAAAAAAAAAGCAGTACAAAGCACAGAGTTTCTCAACTCCATTACTGTGTGTGAGCTTGCATCAAGTGCTATATTTGAGCCTATTAAACTACAAATCCTGGCCAGAGAGTTGGAGCTGGCTTCTCAGACGCAGTTTAAGCTTGGAATAAATAAAGTATTTAGCATTAACTATACAATTTGCATTGTGAGTTTTGGGGATTTGGACCTCTCTGGTAGAAGTGTGTAACTGCAGGGGGTGTGGTATCTGCAAGGTGGGAGGGGCCTGTTAAACCATTACAACTGCTTTAGGGTGGATACATTACAGCAGACAAAGTGGAGAGACGGAGTCACTCAAACAGAAGCGAGTCATCAGATGAGAACATGCCAAAAGCCAGCGTTAGCAAGTTTGCTGAAAGACTGTCTATTCAGCAGTTAGACACCAGATAAAAGAGAAGATGCTCTTTATGATCTGGTTTACCAGCAAAGGTAAGAGTTGAATCCTCACTGCTGGCAAAACCCAAAAATAAATAGTTAAAATAAAGCTGATAGATTTGCATACAAACCATGTGTATGAATAATTATTAAAAAACACACCTTGCCATCAAAGCAGGTCTCCTTACACGGAGTCTGGGACGGCATACAGACCTCGGTAGAGCACATGAAGTAGATCTGTGAAAGGAGGGAAAGACATTGAGCATCTGAGACCTATTAAATCATCTCAGAACAGAAGGGGGATTACTGCACCTCCTCATTGAGGTATTTATTGGTGGACTTGTCCATAAACTGGAAGGCCTTCACTTCAAAACGCCGCACGTGGGGATCCTGCGATTGGCCGGCCACGTAGAGGATCGAGATGTTGTCGGAATCGAGAGGGTTGGGGCAACTGCAGGACAAAAACCAAAGAAGCCTAGAGTGGATGCAATACAATCCGACACTGCCGCCTCTAACCAGGCCAATCAGGCAGTGTATTCATAACCATTTCATTCAATAACAGTTTAAGGGTGGGTGTTCCCATCACTGAACTCAGACTCAAGAACAGTATTTTACAGCAAGCCACTCTGAATGACTGCATATAGAAGCGGCAATAATAGAATATGGCCTCATTAGAGCTGGACACAGCCTGGATCCTTACATCACTTTAGTCTGTACAGAATAAGGGGATGATTGTCACATGTGGGGTGTTTCCAAGGTAATTAGTGTGGTCACTGATGGCTCTTCAAGGGGGTCAACAGTGCTGCTACTGATACAAGCCCAACATGGTAACTAGACTCAGCATGGCTACTCAGGTCCAGCACAGCTCACTCAAAGGAAACGACATGCATTGCAGTTTTAAATGCATGATTGCCACAGCCTTCTACTTCAAACCTACCCCTCATACAGCAGCACCAAGGCACTCTTAGCAGAGCGAGGGTAGGCCACGCAGTAGTGCACCACCAGAGTGGCTTTAGGGTTGGGAGCGTTTATTCGCAGTTCCAGGTACACAGGTTTACCCAGGAGAACTTTCAGGGGCTGGTGATCCTCAGAGCAGAATTTGGTGAAGGTCTCATCTGCAAAAAATAAAAAGGATTTAGGAATGGGTTTAACAGGAGTTCAGTTAATGTGCATTTGAAACAGAGTGGAAGAAGTGTGTTATGTAGGCAGATATACACAGCCACTTCATTAGGTGCTAGTAAAAGGTTGGACCCCCCTTTTGCCTTCAGAACTGCCTTAATTCATCTGGAACCAGTCTGCCCATTCTCCTCGGACCGCTCACATCAACAAGGCATTTTCGTCCACACAACTGCCGCTCACTGGATATCTCCCCTTTTTCAGACCATTCTCTGTAAACCCTAGAGATGGTTGTGCGTGAAAATCCCAGTAGATCAGCAGTTTCTGAAATACTCAGACCAGTCCGTCCGGCACCAACAACCATGCCACGTTCAAAGTTGCTTAAATCCCCTTTCTTCCCCATTCTGATGCTTGATCTGCACTTCTTGACCACCTCTACATGGCTGGTGAGTGCAAGCTGTAGTAACCGATCAACTAGGGGCATTATTTACTATTCTTCAAGTTATTCTATGCAGGTATAGAAGTGAGTGTCCCTCCACAACTGCTGGGCACTCTGGGGGCACATTAAAAACACATGCCAGTTGAGGAGCAAAGAGGGAAAGTGTATGCAGAGTTAGAGCAGTTCTGAAACCTAAAGCTAAAAAAGTCACCCAACATCATGATCTCATCTTTAGCCCAGAGGACACAGCATCCATGGTTTCCAAAGAGAATTTGATCTGTTGGACTACTGGACACTTTTCCGCTTCAACTCAAATGAGCTCAGGCCCAGAGAAGGTGGCAGCATTTCTGGTTCTTCACATGGTAGAGTTTTAACTTTCATTTGTTAACACAGCGATGAAGTGGGTTGCTCTTAAGAAGAAAATATTTTACCCTGCGCAATCCGAAGCTGGACTCCATACAGTCCCTTGGCCCTCACCAAGGCTGGCAGGCTGGCACTCTTCACCATGTATCCAGCACTAGCCCAGCCCTTCATCAAACGGCTTTGAGAAGCCTGCGGCGCCAGAGGGTCTGCAAGGACCGGAGAGTCCGCAAGGTCCAAACTGCCCTTTGAGTAGCGACACTCAACCATAAGCCTGAAAGGAAACAGCATTTAATGTTAGCTACACACCACAGATTCAAAAGACATCAGAATACCAGATTAGACGTTTAACAGTATTATATACCAGCATTATGTTACACATTGCATGTGCAAACCGTAACATGACATGTTTACAGACTGGCCTGCACCATTTTGATGAAAAACCTTCAAAACATCCTGGCTCAACTTGCATTTTTTATTTTCCAAGTAAAACATCCTCTACAGCTTCAATGTGGCATTAATGCAGGTTGAGAAAAATACAATATAAAATGTGCCATTACTTTTTAATGCAGTTATTTGCTGAACTTGCCTTTGAAGAATGTTGCCTTTGCAAATTAAGATCAAGATTAAGTGACCCTTATAAGTCCCACCATGGGGAAATTTCACCTCTGCATTTAACCCATCCGTGAAGTGAACCACCACACACACACGGGGCAGTGAGCACACTTGCCCGGAGCGGTGGGCAGCCCAATCCGCAGCACCCGGGGAGCAATTGGGGGTTAGGTGTCTTGCTCAAGGACACCTCAGTCATGTGCTGTCGGCTCTGGGGATCGAACCGGCGACCTTCCGGTCACAAGGCTGGATCCCTAACCTCCAGCCTATGACTGCCCCAACATGGAAAATATGCAAAATTGGTCATGTTAGCCCTCCTTCCAAAGCCACAGGCCCAAAACACCCAATTAGTCACCACAATTAAACCTGAACAAGCTGGCTACAACACCTCATTCGTAAAAAATGCGCTGTTAAAAGCCAATAGTGACCAACTTGAGAAACACTCAAAGCAAAACGCTTCCTCAAAACTACAACGCAGACATTGAACATCCAGATTACATACAAGATAAGCCACAGCTAGCTGGTATATTAGTGTTAGAATAAGCCAAGTCAAAGTTCATTTATATACTATATTATATAACTATCAACTACAGAATTCTGGAAAACCTCACCCATTTGAAAAAAACCTAAATACTTACCAGTCCAACAGAAAATGAGGCATTCAGGCACTTTTCCACAGTTCCACTTCCATTTTTCTTTAGCATTCAAGTTGTTGGAACCTGGGCAACTTCCCCTGCCATTTTTATGAGCAGAGCTGGGCGATATGGCCAAATTTTTTTCACAAAATATATTCATATGTTTGATATCAATACATGTCACAATAAAGGTCAAATCATTTCTTTCCAGCTCCTGGGTGGGTAAACCGGTTTAAACCATCCTTTATGGTCAGAACACGACAAACACCCACTCAAACAGTGGAACATTTCACAGATGCCATGGGACAGCGGGAGACAGTGTCCGATTAGTCGTTTTTACCAGCTGGAAAAGCACGGCTGCAGTTTTTGTAACTCAATTTAAGACAAAAAAAAAGATTTTTAGCCGTCTGGTGAGGAGTGCGCTGCCATCCCATTACAAAGGGGGAAACAAGGGCCCCAACAACAACAACGCTAAACATCGCAGCATTGACACCAGCTAGCAGAAGTCTGGATATCGCTGTTCTATGGGAGCAGTTTAAGGGGTGAACCTCAATACATCGGACGCTCACCATGTAAAAGCTTTAACTGCAGTGTGTCTCACGCAAGACAGTCTTCCCTTTAGGTCCATTTAAACTGAAGTCAGTGTTAGCGTCTCATTTGATCTACAGTATCAATACAACCCCCCCCGACTCACCTGACAGGATTATCCCTGATTATGATGCCGTACTGCAGGATGCGCTTCCTGATTGGCGACTGCACTTCAGCCAAGTAAACTGTTGTTTCTCCAATTTGCTGATTAAGAAAAAGCTCAAATTAGTCCTTAATTACAGAGTTAAAGTCAAAGGGGCACGTTACAAAAGGTCACAGCTGGAAAATCTCACATAAGAACGCGTTCCACACTCCGTCACCCCAAACTTGAAAACGGCAAAGTCTCTGTTGGCAATGACGGGTTTACAGCTACTCCTCCCCACCGCCATCAGACGTGCAGGGTTTATGGGCAAACCAGCAACGTTGGAGGGAACGACAAAGATGAACTGCCCGTCAGCCAAACATACTTAAATGGGAGAGGGAGAAGAATGGATAGGTCAAACTTGGCTGCATAGAAACAGAGCGAGGAAGTACAGTTCAACAATCTGTAAAATGTAGTGAATAAAAAAAAAAAAGGGTCATTAAAAAACCCCAAAAACCCACTCCATATTTACTACATCTACATATTTCTGGAAAACTGGCCATATGAAATTATACACCACCCAAGAGAAGCTGAAAAACTGAAATTTATGACTAAATTACAATTTCTATAATTGTGTACAAGTTATACTCCTGTATATGGAATAACTGTACTCATTGTGAGTTTTGAGAATTAAACCCTTCCAGCAGAAGCACCACATTCCTAAAAACCTGAAAAAGATGCAAGAACAGCTGCACAATCCCTTGAAAAATGTACAAATACTTGGTGGACCAAGCAGATTTAGTCGCTGCACTTTGATGTTAATCAATTTCAAACTGTTTAAAATGTGCATTTGCACCCTTGCTCTACATGCAACAAATACTGTATGGATCAATTTACCATCCATGGGGTAGTAACAGGCGAAAGTCGCCTCGTCTCTGCAGCATCCTTTCCTCAGACACTCGGCAGCTGTAGTCCCAGGACGACCACACGGCAATCTCTGACCACTAGGAAAGCTGCAGCCTGCAAGGAATGTGGCATTAGACTGTTCAGAATGAATTTAGTACATTATACATCCTTAAACAATACAACCACTACCAAATAAGTCACTGTATATGGGCTAGTGTACCAATTAAAGGAAAAACTGGAGGCAGCAATTCAACGGCATCAGTGGTAGAGTCAATTTTACTCAATATGCTATTAAACCAGAAAATTAGGCATCAATATTTTAAACATCAAAATATTACATAATACTCTCACTTTTGGCCAAAATGCAAGGACAAGTGTATTGCTACTGTCATAAAAATTTCTTAAATTTACAGAAGAAGGACAACACTAATTTAAGTCGATAGAAGCAGAGTTTTACTGGGGTCCCAACTCTTGCTTACATATGTACATACAACTTCTGAAACTTCTCAGGGGCCCCTTTAGTGCCCTTCTGCAGCCCCCTGGGGTCCAGTTTGAGAACAGCTGATGCAAAGAATCAATTTGAACATCTGCACAGCCTTCTGAAAGTGGGTCATGCAGTCCTGTTAGCAGCAGCACAGAGAGCCTCACCTTTTTTGAAGTTTGAATGCAGCGCAAGAGATGAGGGCATGGCCATCACCTGCATACTGGTTGGTGTAGGGGACAGTTGTTCCCATTGGGCAGTGGGCAGTGGAACCCCTGGTGAAGGGGACAGTTGTTCCCATTGGGCAGTGGGCAGTGGAACCCCTGGTGAAGGGGACAGTTGTTCCCATTGGAGAGTGGGCAGTGGAACCCCTGGTGAAGGGGACAGTTGTTCCCATTGGGAAGTGGGCGGTGGAACCCCTGGTGTAGGGAACAGTGGACCAAATTCAGGAGAGGACAGTGGCACCAATCGGGGAGAGGAGAGTCGATCCCCTGGTGTAGGGAACAGGATACAACCATTAATGAATAAGTCACTGTATATAGGCTAGTGTACCAATTAAAAAGGCATTAAAAACTGGAGGCACCAATTCAATTGCATCAACGGTAGAATCAATTTTATATTCAATATAAAAAAAGAGGCATGTTGAATAAAGATTAGTCACTCATTTTTGGCCAAGACAACTAAAAGGACAAACAGCACTGCTGTTGGGGAAAAAACCTTGCATCTCAAATGCCAAGTTTACAGGAAAAGGACAACACCAATAGTTAATAATACAAGACCAAGATCGGGGCATTGTTTTGGTCCATTCCTCATGAAGTTTACAAAGTATATAAAAGGACAAGCATTTTCAAATAACAAACTGAAGAACGATAAAAATGGAGATACAAGGTTCCGACAGCAGTGATATCCACCTAGTCTCAGGTAGCAAGCTCAATAGGGAGCAACCGAGCTCTGGAGTGATCAGAGGTCTCCCAAGCTTTCCACCCAGTTTGATTTTTCAGCAAAACATACTGTAGAGCGAGACAGTCAGTGAGGCAACTTTATGTAGGCTACTGTGGCCAGGGAAGTGATCAGAAAACATGGATTCAATGACGGATGGGTGGGCGAATACTTCTGGAAAGTACATTTTCATATTGGACAAGCTTGACCTTGAGCTTCCTTTATCTAGCTAAACTGAGAAATTAGATTTACAGCAGTAACATCTGCACAGCCTTCTGAAAGCAAGTCATGCAGTACTGTTCGCAGCAGAACAGGGAGGCTCACCTCGTTGTTTGCATTTTGAACGACGCCCAAGAGACGAGGGCACCGCCGGCACATGCATACTGGTTGGTGTGGGAGACGGTTGTTCCCATTGGAAAGCCGGCAGTGGAACCCCTGGTGTAGGGAACAGCGGATCAAATTCAGGAAAGAACAGCAGATCCAATGGGGAAGGATCAGGTTGGGGAACGGACACTGGTTCCCCTGCGGTAGGGGACAGCGGATAAGGAAAGTACCGCTGCACTGCTTGGGGAGAGGATATCTTGACAGCAGGGTAGGACAGAACAGGATGGCGTGAAGATCGTGGTTTTTTTGAAGAGGGCGCATCACTGGGGTTACTGCAGGACACCGTGACGATCTCAAGCTGCCCAGTGCCTTTACGATACAGGAATCTCAGAGTGTAGCTGCCCTCCTGCAAACATTCATACATGATCATTTACCTGTATAGTTGATCTAGTTTATTAATGCTGATAAATTAAGAACCTGTATATAAACTTGCCCACCTCAACAGTGACGGGACAGGCAGCGAAGTGGACGTGAAGAACAACCCTCCCGTTTTCCCTGGTTAGAGAGTAGTCACAGGCCTCTGGAAGGCTGAAGACGGGATACATTCCTGACGAATCTGAGAAAGAACTCACTGTAACTCAGCATGTCCACGCCAATAAAGCTTCCATCAACCGATCTGGAAAACTTGCATCAGGGCAAACAGCGTTTAGGAGATTTTAGTAGAGGTTAAAAGTGTTTAGGGGAGTTCAGGAGCTCCTTTTCCGTTCCACTAACTGAGCTACATGTAAAGTAAAACCGATAGAGTTGTCCTCCTCAAAGCTTCGGAAGAGGAAAGTAATCTTTTCCCCTCTGTGGCAAAGAGAGAGATTTAAGAAGGACATCAATAATTTGGAGAAAAAGGGATTAGAGTTGCATTTATCTCCAGCTGGTTTCTTGATACGATTAATCTGCAACGACAAACTGTGAAACACCCCGTTCCACCTTAAATGCAGCAGCAGTTACGTTCTGGCGCATCAGGTACAATTTGAGGAGGAAAGGGGAAGTTTGAACAAGAAGCTGGTCGAAGGGAGAGATGTTTTACAATAAACTGTTCTACTTTTGAAGAGAAGTTTCCTCCCAGAGATGTGAGAAAAGCAGCTGTTACTCAGCTGAGCTGAAGCTTAAACTAGGGCACAGTTTGACTGCTAGTATATAGCATTATATACTGGTATATTAGAACACACTGATGCGCAGGACATAGCTGGCGTTGCGGCTCCCAACATGGTGTGATTTCCATTAAAAGGGACAAAATGGCTCTTAACATCTGGGCACCCACCGCTTGTGTAGAGGAACATGTAGGTGAAAAACGTTAAACAGAACCGCTCCCTGCACACCTCGGATGAAAAACGTAGGACTGATCGAAACAGCTTGCTTACCAAAGACCTGCATCTCAGAGAGAGAGCCTGGGGGCAAAACTACCTCCATAGCATCTTCACCACAAAACACCAAGTATCTCTGGCCTTCTGCCGAGCCACCCTGCTGCTCTGCGCCTCCTTCATCTAAGGTGCCTTCGCTTGGGTCGACGGCCTGCTCTGAATTCAGGGTATCGATCATCACGCTGCCCTGCCTCAGGCCACAAGCAAGAGTCAGAAGCAGGAGCAGGACGACGGCAGATTGCGATGAGGTCATGTTTGAGGTCAAAGGCCCCAAAACCGGTGTGAACTCGCTGCAGCTCCCGACAGCCTTTAATAGTCTTGCGAGTCGATTCCGGAAAAAGTCGGTTCTCTGATTCCAGGCACTTTGGAGTTGATTGCACGCCGTGACGTCATGCTCGGGCATAATAGCGTCGTATGTGCTTAATGTCGTACGTTTTATATCGCTGCACCTCGCGGTTCGCCGTGGTTTCGCTGTCTTTGGGATCAAGAATCGAGAAAACTGTGGTGAGGAATCGATTCATAGAGACGACTCCATTGATAGCCATCACGTGGAATCGGAACCGGAGTCGACTCCTTCAGCAGGTGCGTGCGAGAAGATGAAGAACACCTGGCTACAATGAAAATGTGCACACACTTAAAATGTTCCCTCTCCTTTCTTTCTTTCTTATTTTGGTTTTGTCTGATTTGGTGTTATATAGAACCCTTTTCAAAACCATTCTATACAGAACCATATGCAACTCATTCTCCATCAATTTCCTGCTGAAAAGAACAATTTAGTCATGCAAAGGCTTTTTTCAACACTCATGTTTCTATATAAAATCTAAAGACCTAAAGAATCTAAATTCCTAAAGAACCTTCAAAGAGCCATCTTTTTGTAAGAGTGGACTCAATGGTCAGTGGTCAAGCAGGGTTATGGTTCACCAGCCAACAGGTTGGTGTACTGTGATCCTAAAGCCCTCCCAACATCATAAATCATGATTAAAATTATTACGGTGCTCTGTGACGCATTTGGGAACAAAACCATCATTTTATTTCCTGCCTTTCTTCTCTGTGTCGCAGGAACAAGCACATCACGATTGACCTCGGGACTGGTAACAAGATCAACTGGACCATGGAGGACAAGCAGGAGATGATAGACATAATGGAGACCATCTACAGGGGAGCCAGGAAATGACGAGGTCTGGTGGTGTCCCCCAAAGACTACTTCACCAAATACAGATACTGATGCCCCCTCTTTCATTCATTCTCCAGTCTACTCATTGCCATGTCCTCTTCCCGGATTCCTCCATGGGACTGTTTTCATGTGGACAGTGAAGCGGCCTTGTGTAGGATTTTATTTAAAGGACTCCCCCAGTGTTGCAGTTACCATCAGAAACTGCTCCAGCACACCTTTTCTGTTTTTCCTCTGTGTTGTGAATAAATATTTCTAAGAAAAAAAAAAAGTGTTGAAGGAAATTCTGAGGAATGCAGTGTTGGGAAGTCAGTGTGTGAGCTGCTGTGTTTGCTAAGCCGTTTTTAGTTCATCTGCTACAGCGAAGAGGCTTTGTCACATTAAGTGAAACCTCAGTTTATCCAGCTTAAGTTAAAACTGACCAGTAGTTATGAACTCGATGGAGCAGCTATAATACAAAACTCACTAAACTCAGGTTTACACACACGTTCCTTAAAAGACTGTCTAAGAAAAGGGGTCACAGTCTAGAACACATTCATGCTCTATCCTCATGTTTGGAGGACCAGATTGATCCAGCAAACACACACCTGTTATGCTTCCATACTTGGAA
This sequence comes from Pygocentrus nattereri, assembly GCF_015220715.1. Taxonomy (NCBI): domain Eukaryota; kingdom Metazoa; phylum Chordata; class Actinopteri; order Characiformes; family Serrasalmidae; genus Pygocentrus; species Pygocentrus nattereri. The sequence goes on along the minus strand of NC_051211.1, from coordinate 3,419,222 downwards.
TGAAGGTTCTGTTGGTACATTTCTTGTTCATTGAGGTACAGTGTAAGTGTTCCCTCAAGAGGTTCTGCAGTGGTTCTAATTGTGAACCTTAAAATCAGTTTCTCCAGGTGAAAAGTTGGTATTTGGACCTTTTTCATAACCGAATGTTTTAAAACAGAACAGTAGAATAAAAGCCTGGAGGCGAGGCGGGGTGTGTGGACTCAGTACAGCTTAGAACAGATCATTTAAGCGGTCGGGGTGGAGGTATAGCAACCATCCATACTAAAGCTTTAGGCGTGAACCAGAAAGTAGGACCTACATTTTCATCTTTTGAAGTTCTTGTACTTAATATACTTGAGCAAGGAACAAATAAACATTCATTTTTATTAATCACAATTTACAGGCCACCCGGTCCGTATTCTCAGTTCTTACAGGAATTCGCTGAGTTTCTATCAAGCCTAATAACGTTTTCAAGTAAAATATTAATTGTCGGAGATTTTAATGTCCACATTGACAACCCTCACGACACATTAAGTAAGGCATTCATATCTATCATAGACTCCATGGGATTCACCCAAATTATAAAAGGGCCCACACACTACCTCAACCACACTCTAGACTTAATACTGACCTTTGGTGTAGACATAGTTAACTTAGCCATTCTCCCCCAGAGCAAAGCCGTCTCAGACCATTACTTAATCTCATACAAAATCCAGTTTAGTGGTAATGTGCGTTCATCACCATGTTATCAGGTTAAGAGGACTATAAGTTCCTCCACAGCTGGCAGCTTTATCAGAAACCTCCCGCAGTTATCAACTTCAGTCAGCAGTCCATCTAATCCTACTGAATTAGATACTATGACCAAATTCCTAGAGGATACTCTTCGATCTACGTTAGACAGTGTAGCTCCATTAAAAAGCAAAATAGTACGGCAGAAAAAACTCGCCCCTTGGTCTAACGATCACACTCGAGCTTTAAAACAGACTGCCAGACAACTAGAGCGAAAATGGCGTCCGACTAAATTAGAAGTGTTCCAGTCCGCCTGGAAGGAGAGCCTTATAGACTATAGAAGAGCTCTTACTGCAGCATGCTCAGCCTATCTCTCCTCTCTCATAGAAAACAATAAGAACAATCCTAGACTATTATTTAGCACAATTTCTAAACTAACAGAGAACAAAAGAGTCACTGAACCCCAGATGACCAGATGGCCTATAGCAGCAATGATTTTATGAATTTCTTTAGTGATAAAATCGAAAAAATTAGACCGAAAATTCTGAATGCACAGTTAAACTCCACAAACATGCTGGCTTATAAATCCAGTCTAGACCCTGAGAATATTAGAGTCACTGCAGATAGGCTGGAATCGTTTACATTACTCCAAGAAAATGAACTAGTCAAAATAGTTTCTTCTGCAAAACCATCGACCTGTATTCTAGACCCAATTCCTACAGGTCTACTCAAGGAAATCTTATCAGAAATAACTAAGCCTATTCTGTCAATAATAAACTCCTCTCTTAGTCTCGGATATATATCACAAAAATTTTTAAACTTGCAGTAATTAGACCGCTGATTAAGAAAGCTAACCTCGATCCCTGTGAACTATCAAATTATAGACCTCTCAAATCTCCCCTTTATATCGAAGATCCTGGAAAAAGTGGTAACCAAACAATTAAGCTCTTATTTGCATAGGAATAATCTACATGAAAAATTTCAGTCTGGTTTTAGGCCACATCATAGTACAGAAACAGCATTAGTAAAAATTATAAATGATCTTCTATTATTCACGGACCAAGGAAATGTGTCGTTGTTAGTCCTCCTTGACCTTAGTGCAGCATTTGACACAATAGACCACTCTATCCTACTAGATAGACTAGAAAACCTTGTAGGGGTAACAGGAACAGCTCTTTCCTGGTTCAGGTCCTACCTCACTGATCGATATCAGTTTGTTAATGTAAAGGGTGAATCATCTGTTCGTGCAAACGTAATGTATGGTGTTCCACAAGGCTCTGTTTTAGGACCTATATTATTCACAATATATATATGCTACCACTAGGCACCATTATCAGTAAACACGGCATAAATTTCCACTGCTATGCCGATGACACCCAGTTATATATATCAAGCAAACCAAATGACAAAATTAAACTTGGCATGATTGAGGACTGTATAAAAGACATAAAAGATTGGATGTCAAGCAATTTTCTGCTACTTAACTCAGACAAAACAGAGGTCCTGCTTCTGGGTTCAAAATTAGCCAGAAACAAACTGTCTAATTTAACACTTAATCTCTCAGTTTCATCAAGCTTATCTGTTAAAAATCTTGGTGTCATGATAGACGCTGATCTATCCTTCGACACACATATAACTAATATCTCTAGAACAGCCTTCCTGCATCTCCGCAACATTGCTAAATTAAGAAATGCATGATCCCTACAGGATGCAGAAAAGCTAGTTCATGCATTTATTACTTCAAGGCTAGATTATTGTAATGCCCTGCTGTCTGGATGTCCCAGCAAAAGCCTTAACAAGCTTCAGCTAGTCCAGAACGCTGCAGCCAGAAAGTTCGACCATATTAGTCCAGTTTTATCAAACCTGCACTGGTTACCAGTCAAATTTCACATCGATTATAAAATTCTATTACTGACACATAAAGCTCTAAACGGGCTCGCCCCTCAGTACCTGAGTGAGCTCCTCTCCCACTATGAACCATCATGCCTACTTCACAAGGTGCTGGCTTACTACTGGTACCTAGAATTAATAAAGTTACATCAGGAGGGGAAGAGCTTTCTCATACAAAGCCCCCCAGCTCTGGAATAATCTTCCTGCTAATGTTCGGGAATCAGACAGCCTCAATCTTTAAGTCTAGGCTAAAAACTTTTGTACAGTCAAGCATTTGGTGATTAGTCTTCCCTGTCAGGTCTAGACCTGCTGGAGTCTCCACTGCTCTGTTTTACTGTAACCTGTGGTCAGCCACTCTTTACAGAACTGTTTTTTTCTTTCTTTTCTCTGCCGAGCTGATCAGCTGCCCATCCTGTGCGTCTGATGCTGTTGCCTCTTCTGCCTTGATTGGTGCCGCTGCTCACCAGCCTTCCGGACCAGTTTGACCACCACTGAACTTCTTGCTTTACAGAGCTGTGCAATCCTCACCCTCAGATCTTTTCTTTTCCCACTTTACTATAATACTTCATACTAATAATGTTTGCTATCTGGTGTCGACCAGAGGAGGATGGGTTCCCCTTCTGAGTCTTGGTTCCTCTCAAGGTTTCTTCCTCTTTTAGGGAGTTTTTCCTTGCCACCGTCGCCACTGGCTTGCTCATGGGGGCTCGGACCCGGATTTTCTCTCCTTTTCTTTTCTCTTCTCTCTGTAATACTGATTGTTTTGTAAAGCTGCTTTGTGACAACACCTGTTGTAAAAAGCGCTATATGAATTAATTTTGCTTGCTTGATTTCAGTGGATCATGGCTCAGTTATGTTCCCTGACTAAGGGACTGAGATGGAACCCCAATAAAATGGTTTTGTTTGAGAGTGTAGACTGAACAGCTTGTGGCACAACACAAAAGCATGTGGACTTGTTTGAAGTCAAAAACTGAAGTACCTGAAGAACAGACCAACATGCAAAAACAGTGTAGTTCAAAATGAGCCTTTCTGAACGCTCATTGCACCACCAGACTTTTAATAAGGCACATTTAAATGAACGAGTCTCAAAACATTGAATTTAAAAGTGCTTGACTTTTAATTGAGAATATGAGTTCAACACATCTGCAGCTGTGGTAGATGAAGACTGGAAGGGAAGTAAAAAGAAAGTGTTAGTGTTCATTAAATACATCAAAACATTTAACCAGTGATTATGAATAGGGAAAAAAAAAAAAAAAAGCAGTACAAAGCACAGAGTTTCTCAACTCCATTACTGTGTGTGAGCTTGCATCAAGTGCTATATTTGAGCCTATTAAACTACAAATCCTGGCCAGAGAGTTGGAGCTGGCTTCTCAGACGCAGTTTAAGCTTGGAATAAATAAAGTATTTAGCATTAACTATACAATTTGCATTGTGAGTTTTGGGGATTTGGACCTCTCTGGTAGAAGTGTGTAACTGCAGGGGGTGTGGTATCTGCAAGGTGGGAGGGGCCTGTTAAACCATTACAACTGCTTTAGGGTGGATACATTACAGCAGACAAAGTGGAGAGACGGAGTCACTCAAACAGAAGCGAGTCATCAGATGAGAACATGCCAAAAGCCAGCGTTAGCAAGTTTGCTGAAAGACTGTCTATTCAGCAGTTAGACACCAGATAAAAAGAGAAGATGCTCTTTATGATCTGGTTTACCAACAAAGGTAAGAGTTGAATCCTCACTGCTGGCAAAACCCAAAAATAAATTGTCAAAATAAAACTGATAGATTTGCATACAAACCATGTGTATGAATAATTATTAAAAACACACCTTGCCATCAAAGCAGGTCTCCTTACACGGAGTCTGGGACGGCATACAGACCTCGGTAGAGCACATGAAGTAGATCTGTGAAAGGAGGGAAAGACATTGAGCATCTGAGACCTATTAAATCATCTCAGAACAGAAGGGGGATTACTGCACCTCCTCATTGAGGTATTTATTGGTGGACTTGTCCATAAACTGGAAGGCCTTCACTTCAAAACGCCGCACGTGGGGATCCTGCGATTGGCCGGCCACGTAGAGGATCGAGATGTTGTCGGAATCGAGAGGGTTGGGGCAACTGCAGGACAAAAACCAAAGAAGCCTAGAGTGGATGCAATACAATCCGACACTGCCGCCTCTAACCAGGCCAATCAGGCAGTGTATTCATAACCATTTCATTCAATAACAGTTTAAGGGTGGGTGTTCCCATCACTGAACTCAGACTCAAGAACAGTATTTTACAGCAAGCCACTCTGAATGACTGCATATAGAAGCGGCAATAATAGAATATGGCCTCATTAGAGCTGGACACAGCCTGGATCCTTACATCACTTTAGTCTGTACAGAATAAGGGGATGATTGTCACATGTGGGGTGTTTCCAAGGTAATTAGTGTGGTCACTGATGGCTCTTCAAGGGGGTCAACAGTGCTGCTACTGATACAAGCCCAACATGGTAACTAGACTCAGCATGGCTACTCAGGTCCAGCACAGCTCACTCAAAGGAAACGACATGCATTGCAGTTTTAAATGCATGATTGCCACAGCCTTCTACTTCAAACCTACCCCTCATACAGCAGCACCAAGGCACTCTTAGCAGAGCGAGGGTAGGCCACGCAGTAGTGCACCACCAGAGTGGCTTTAGGGTTGGGAGCGTTTATTCGCAGTTCCAGGTACACAGGTTTACCCAGGAGAACTTTCAGGGGCTGGTGATCCTCAGAGCAGAATTTGGTGAAGGTCTCATCTGCAAAAAATAAAAGGATTTAGGAATGGGTTTAACAGGAGTTCAGTTAATGTGCATTTGAAACAGAGTGGAAGAAGTGTGTTATGTAGGCAGATATACACAGCCACTTCATTAGGTGCTAGTAAAAGGTTGGACCCCCCTTTTGCCTTCAGAACTGCCTTAATTCATCTGGAACCAGTCTGCCCATTCTCCTCGGACCGCTCACATCAACAAGGCATTTTCGTCCACACAACTGCCGCTCACTGGATATCTCCCCCTTTTCAGACCATTCTCTGTAAACCCTAGAGATGGCTGTGCGTGAAAATCACAGTAGATCAGCAGTTTCTGAAATACTCAGACCAGCCCGTCCGGCACCAACAACCATGCCACGTTCAAAGTTGCTTAAATCCCCTTTCTTCCCCATTCTGATGCTTGATCTGCACTTCTTGACCACCTCTACATGGCTGGTGAGTGCAAGCTGTAGTAACCGATCAACTAGGGGTATTATTTACTATTCTTCAAGTTATTCTATGCAGGTATAGAAGTGAGTGCTGAGGGAGCAGGAGCCTCCAGGTTTAACGGCACCCTCCAAAACAAGTTCAGATTTTAACAAATACATGTGCTTGATTTAAAATGAAGCATTTTTGTTCCTGTTCTCAGGTCCTGCACCGTTCAAAGTTAATCCTGTATTACAGGTCATTACAGTGAGCCGATTCAGTTCCCTCCACAACTGCTGGGCACTCTGGGGGCACATTAAAAACACATGCCAGTTGAGGAGCAAAGAGGGAAAGTGTATGCAGAGTTAGAGCAGTTCTGAAACCTAAAGCTAAAAAAGTCACCCAACATCATGATCTCATCTTTAGCCCAGAGGACACAGCATCCATGGTTTCCAAAGAGAATTTGATCTGTTGGACTACTGGACACTTTTCCGCTTCAACTCAAATGAGCTCAGGCCCAGAGAAGGTGGCAGCATTTCTGGTTCTTCACATGGTAGAGTTTTAACTTTCATTTGTTAACACAGCGATGAAGTGGGTTGCTCTTAAGAAGAAAATATTTTACCCTGCGCAATCCGAAGCTGGACTCCATACAGTCCCTTGGCCCTCACCAAGGCTGGCAGGCTGGCACTCTTCACCATGTATCCAGCACTAGCCCAGCCCTTCATCAAACGGCTTTGAGAAGCCTGCGGCGCCAGAGGGTCTGCAAGGACCGGAGAGTCCGCAAGGTCCAAACTGCCCTTTGAGTAGCGACACTCAACCATAAGCCTGAAAGGAAACAGCATTTAATGTTAGCTACACACCACAGATTCAAAAGACATCAGAATACCAGATTAGACGTTTAACAGTATTATATACCAGCATTATGTTACACATTGCATGTGCAAACCATAACATGACATGTTTACAGACTGGCCTGCACCATTTTGATGAAAAACCTTCAAAACATCCTGGCTCAACTTGCATTTTTTATTTTCCAAGTAAAACATCCTCTACAGCTTCAATGTGGCATTAATGCAGGTTGAGAAAAATACAATATAAAATGTGCCATTACTTTTTAATGCAGTTATTTGCTGAACTTGCCTTTGAAGAATGTTGCCTTTGCAAATTAAGATCAAGATTAAGTGACCCTTATAAGTCCCACCATGGGGAAATTTCACCTCTGCATTTAACCCATCCGTGAAGTGAACCACCACACACACACGGGGCAGTGAGCACACTTGCCCAGAGCGGTGGGCAGCCCAATCCGCAGCACCCGGGGAGCAATTGGGGGTTAGGTGTCTTGCTCAAGGACACCTCAGTCATGTGCTGTCGGCTCTGGGGATCGAACCGGCGACCTTCCGGTCACAAGGCTGGATCCCTAACCTCCAGCCTATGACTGCCCCAACATGGAAAATATGCAAAATTGGTCATGTTAGCCCTCCTTCCAAAGCCACAGGCCCAAAACACCCAATTAGTCACCACAATTAAACCTGAACAAGCTGGCTACAACACCTCATTCGTAAAAAATGCGCTGTTAAAAGCCAATAGTGACCAACTTGAGAAACACTCAAAGCAAAACGCTTCCTCAAAACTACAACGCAGACATTGAACATCCAGATTACATACAAGATAAGCCACAGCTAGCTGGTATATTAGTGTTAGAATAAGCCAAGTCAAAGTTCATTTATATACTATATTATATAACTATAATCAACTACATAATTCTGGAAAACCTCTTGCTTTTTCCATCCACTTTGTTCAAAGCCTTTTCCACTTCCATTTTTCTTTAGCATTCAAGTTGTTGGAACCTGGGCAACTTCCCCTGCCATTTTGTGAGCAGAGCTGGGCGATATGGCCAAATTTTTTCACGAAACAAAATTCATATGTTTGATATCAATACATGTCACAATAAAGGTCAAATCATTTCTTTCCAGTTTGAAGGCTGATTTTTGCTCCTGGGTGGGGAAACGGGTTTAAACCATCCTTTATGGTCAAAACACGACAAACACCCACTCAAACAGTGGAACATTTCACAGATGTCATGGGACAGCGGGAGAAAGTGCCCGATTAGTCGTTTTTACCAGCTGGAAAGGCACGGCTGCAGTTTTTGTAACTCAATTTAAGAAAAAAGTTTTTTGCCATGTGGTGAGGAGTGCGCTGCCATCCCGTTACAAAGGGGGAAACAAGGGCCCCAACAACAACGCTAAACATCGCAGCATTCAGACAAGCTAGCAGAAGTCTGGATATCGCTGTTCTATGGGAGCAGTTTAAGGGGTGAACCTCAATACATCGGACGCTCACCATGTAAAAGCTTTAACTGCAGTGTGTCTCAGGCAAGACAGTCTTCCCTTTAGGTACATTTAAACTGAAGTCAGTGTTAGCATCTCATTTGATCTACAGTATCAATACAACCCCCCCGACTCACCTGACAGGAATATCCCTGGTAATGATGCCGTACTGCAGGACGCGCTTCCTGATTGGTGACTGCACTTCAGCCAAGTAAACGGTTGTTTCTCCAATTTGCTGATTAACAAAAAGCTCAAATTAGTCCTTAATTACAGAGTTAAAGTCAAAGGGGCACGTTACAAAAAGTCACAGCTGGAAAATCTCACGTAAGAATGTGTTCCACACTCCGTCACCCCAAACTTGAAAACGGCAAAGTCTCTGTTGGCAATGACTGGTTTACAGCTACTCCTCCCCACCACCATCAGACGTGCAGGGTTTATGGGCAAACCAGCAACGTTGGAGGGAACGACAAAGATGAACTGCCTGTCGGCCAAACATACTTAAATGGGAGAGGGAGAAGAAAATGGATAAGTCAAACTTGGCTGCATAGAAACAGAGCGAGGAAGTACAGTTCAACAATTTGTAAAAATGTAGTGAATAAAAAAAAGGGTCATTAAAAAAAACCAAAAACCCACTCCATATTTACTACATATACATATTTAGAGAAATGTGTCCATATGAAATTACACACCACCCAAGAGAAGCTGAAAATTTAAAATTTATGACTAAATTACAATTTCTATAATTGTGTACAAGTTATACTCCTGTATATGGAATAACTGTACTCATTGTGAGTTTTGAGAATTAAACCCTTCCAGCAGAAGCACCACATTCCTAAAAACCTGAAAAAGATGCAAGAACAGCTGCACAATCCCTTGAAAAATGTACAAATACTTGGTGGACCAAGCAGATTTAGTCGCTGCACTTTGATGTTAATCAATTTCAAACTGTTTAAAATGTGCATTTGCACCCTTGCTCTACATGCAACAAATACTGTATGGATCAATTTACCATCCATGGGGTAGTAACAGGCGAAAGTCGCCTCGTCTCTGCAGCATCCTCTCCTCAGACACTCGGCAGCTGTAGTCCCAGGACGACCACACGGCAATCTCTGACCACTAGGAAAGCTGCAGCCTGCAAGGAATGTGACATTAGACTGTTCGGAATGAATTTAGTACATTATTATACATCCTTAAACAATACAACCACTACCAAATAAGTCACTGTATATGGGCTAGTGTACCAATTAAAGGAAAAACTGGAGGCAGCAATTCAATGGCATCAGTGGTAGAGTCAATTTTACTCAATATGCTATTAAACCAGAAAATTCAGCATCAATATTTTAAACAAAATATTATATAATACTCTCTTTTGGCCAAAATGCAAGGACAAGTGTATTGCTACTGTCAAAAAAACTGGGGTCCCAACTCTTGCTTACATATGTACATACAACTTCTGAAACTTCACAGGGGCCCCTTTAGTGCCCTTCTGCAGCCCCCTGGGGTCCAGTTTGAGAACAGCTGATGCAAAGAATCAATTTGAAAATCTGCACAGCCTTCTGAAAGTGGGTCATGCAGTACTGTTAGCAGCAGAACAGAGAGCCTCACCTTTTTTGAAGTTTGAATGCAACGCAAGAGATGAGGGCATCGCAGTCACCTGCATACTGGTTGGTGTAGGGGACAGTTGCTCCCATTGGGAAGTGGGCGGTTGAACCCCTGGTGTAGGGAGCAGTGGATCAAATTCAGGAGAGGACAGTGGCTCCACTGGTGTAGGGGACAGTGGCATCCATTGGGGAGTGGAGAGTCGATCCCCTGGTGTAGGGAATAGTGGACCAAATTCAGGAGAGGACAGTGGGTCCAATCGGGGAGAGGAGAGTCGATCCCCTGGTGTAGGGAACAGTGGACCAAATTCAGGAGAGGACAGTGGCTCCACTGGTGTAGGGGACAGTGGCTTCCATTGGGGAGAGGAGAGTCGATCCCCTGGTGTAGGGAACAGTGGACCAAATTCAGGAGAGGACAGTGGCTCCACTGGTGCAGGGGACAGTGGCTTCCATTGGGGAGAGGAGAGTCGATCCCCTGGTGTAGGGAACAGTGGACCAAATACAGGAGAGGACAGTGGCCCCAGTCGCGGAGAGGAGAGTCGATCCCCTGGTGTAGGGAACAGTGGACCAAATTCAGGAGAGGACTGTGGGTCCAATCGCGGAGAGGAGAGTCGATCCCCTGGTGTAGGGAACAGTGGACCAAATTCAGGAGAGGACAGTGGCTCCACTGGTGTAGGGGACAGTGGCTTCCTTTGGGGAGAGGAGAGTCGATCCCCTGGTGTAGGGAACAGTGGACCAAATTCAGGAGAGGACAGTGGCTCCACTGGTGTAGGGGACAGTGGCTTCCTTTGGGGAGAGGAGATTTGATCCCCTGGTGTAGGGAACAGTGGACCAAATACAGGAGAGGACAGTGGCCCCAGTCGTGGAGAGGTGAGTCGATCCGCTGGTGTAGGGAACAGTGGACCAAATTCAGGAGAGGACAGTGGGTCCAATCGGGGAGAGGAGAGTCGATCCCCTGGTGTAGGGAACAGTGGACCAAATTCAGGAAAGGACAGTGGGTCCAATCGGGGAGAGGAGAGTCGATCCCCTGGTGTAGGGAACAGTGGACCAAATACAGGAGAGGACAGTGGGTCAAATCGCGGAGAGGAGAGTCGATCCCCTGGTGTAGGGAACAGTGGACCAAATTCAGGAGAGGACAGTGGGTCCAATCGGGGAGAGGAGAGTCGATCCCCTGGTGTAGGGAACAGTGGACCAAATTCAGGAGAGGACAGTGGGTCCAATCGCGGAGAGGAGAGCCGATCCCCTGGTGTAGGGAACAGTGGACCAAATTCAGGAGAGGACAGTGGGTCCAATTGCGGAGAGGAGAGTCGATCCACTGGTGTAGGAAACAGTGGACCAAATTCAGGAGAGGACAGTGGCTCCACTGGTGTAGGGGACAGTGGCTTCCTTTGGGGAGAGGAGAGTCGATCCCCTGGTGTAGGGAACAGTGGACCAAATTCAGCAGAGGACAGTGGGTCCAATCGGGGAGAGGAGAGTCGATCCCCTGGCGTAGGGAACAGTGGACCAAATACAGGAGAGGACAGTGGGTCCAATCTGGGAGAGGAGTGTCGATCCCCTGGTGTAGGGAACAGTGGACCAAATTCAGCAGAGGACAGTGGGTCCAATCGGGGAGAGGAGAGTCGATCCCCTGGTGTAGGGAACAGTGGACCAAATTCAGCAGAGGACAGTGGGTCCAAATGGGGAGAGGAGAGTCGATCCCCTGGCGTAGGGAACAGTGGACCAAATACAGGAGAGGACAGTGGGTCCAATCTGGGAGAGGAGAGTCGATCCCCTGGTGCAGGGAACAGTGGACCAAATTCAGGAGAGGACAGTGGCTCCACTGGTGTAGGGGACAGTGGACCAAATTCAGGAGAGGACAGTGGGTCCAGTCGTGGAGAGGAGTGTCGATCACCTGGTGTAGGGAACAGTGGACCAAATTCAGCAGAGGACAGTGGCTCCACTGGTGTAGGGGACAGTGGCTCCAATCGGGGAGAGGAGAGTCGATCCCCTGGTGTAAGGAACAGGACAACCATTACATGGTAGCATCAATTTTATATACACAATGACATTAAAACTACATTACATACCAATATTTTAGCATGCATATTGAGTATTGAAATATTACATAATTTTCACAAATGTCTGGCCAAAACTAAACAAAACAAAAAGCATTTTGTGCTGTCAAAAAAACCTTGCATCACAAATACCAAGTTCACAGGAAAAGGACAACTTTAATTTAAGTTAATAATACCAGACCAAGTTTGGGGCATTTTTTTGGTCCATTCCTCATGAAGTTTACAAACTATATAAAAGGAAAGGCATTTTCAAATTATGACAAACTGAATAATGATAAAAAGGGAGGTTCTGACAGCAGGGATATCCACCCAGTCTCAGCCAGCTCCCCACCACCCCATCAGATTTACACCCAGCAGTAACATCTGTACAGCCTTCTGAAAGCAAGTCATGCAGTACTGTTCGCAGCAGAACAGGGAGACTCACCTCGTTGTTTGCATTTTGAACGACGCCCAAGAGACGAGGGCATCGCCGGCACATGCATACTGGTTGGTGTAGGAGACGGTTGTTCCCATTGGAAAGCCGGCAGTGGAACCCCTGGTGCAGGGAACAGCGGATCAAATTCAGGAAAGAACAGCAGATCCAATGGGGAAGCGGTCAGTGTTGCCAGTGGCAGTGGATCAGGTTGGGGAACGGACACTGGCTCCCCATAGGGAAAGTACAGCTGCACTGCTTGGGGAGGGGATATCTTGACAGCAGGGTAGGACAGAACAGGATGGCGTGAAGATCGCGTTTTTGAAGAGGGCGCGTGACTGGAGTTACTGCAGGACACTGTGACGATCTCAAGCTGCCCAGCGCTGTTACGATACAGGAATCTCAGAGTGTAGCTGCCCTCCTGCAAACATTCATACAAAACCACCACGTTTATACAACTCCTATTCAGTTTGCAGTATCTTAGCCTCACCCAGCATAATCACCTCAGAGAACAGGCAAAGCAGCATCTAGGTTTGTATATCAGTGGTGTAGAAAATGAACTGAAAACATGATCATTTACCTGTATAGTTGATCTAGTTTATTAATGCTGATAAATTAAGAACATGTTGCCCACCTCAACAGTGACAGGACAGCCAGCAAAGTGGATGTGAAGAACAACCCTCCCGTTTTCCCTGGTTAGAGAGTAGTCACAGGCCTCTGGAAGGCCGAAGACAGGATACATTCCTGATGAATCTGAGAAAGAACTCACTGTAACTCAGCATGTCCACGCCAATAAAGCTTCCATCAACCGATTGGGAAAACTTGCATCAGGGCAAACAGCGTTTAGGAGACTTTTAGTAGAGGTTAAAGCATTTAGGGGAGTTCAGGAGCTCCTTTTCCATTCCACTAACTGAGCTACATGTAGTAAAGTAAAACCAACAGATGTGTCCTTTGCAAAGCTCTTCAAGAGGAAAGTAATCTTTTCCCTCTGTGCCATTTCATCCACTCAGTTAGTTCCCAATTCACTTCATTTGAGTTTAATGTGCTGGTGTGTGTTGAAGCTCCTGAAGCGCTCCACAGCAGAATTAGTAGATAAAATAATCCTCCTTTACAGTAAAATGAAGCTCTGCTGATCCTTGAACACAGTTTAACAGTAAATGGTCTTAAACGCTGGAGTTAACGTAGAACTGCTAATTCACCCTTTAACCCTGAAGATCAGCACAGACTGCTGGTCACCACAGCAACACCGACAACAGTCTCACCCAGCTAGTAGCCAAAGAAATGGCAGAGAGGGAGATTTAAGATGAACATCAATAATTTGGAGACAAAGGGATTAGAGTTGCATTTATAGTCACTCCAGCTGGTTTCTTGATACGATTAATCTGCAACGACAAACTGTGAAACACCCCGTTCCACCTTAAATGCAGCAGCAGTTACGTTCTGGCGCATCAGGTACAATTTGAGGTGGAAAAGGGAACTTTGAACAAGAAGCTGGTCGAAGGGAGAGACGTTTTACAATAAACTGTTCTACTTTTGAAGAGAAGTTTCCTCCCAGAGCTGTTACTCAGCTGAGCTGAAGCTTAAACTAGGGCACAGTTAGACTGCTAGTATATAGCATTATATACTGGTATATTAGAACACACTGATGCACAGGACATAGCTGGTGTTGCGGCTCCCAACATGGTGTGATTTCCATTAAAAGGGACAAAATGGCTCTTAACATCTGGGCACCCACTGCTTGTGTAGAGGAACATGTAGGTGAAAAACGTTAAACAGAACCGCTCCCTGCCCACCTCGGATGAAAAACGTAGGACTGATCGAAACAGCTTGCTTACCAAAGACCTGCATCTCAGAGAGAGAGCCTGGGGGCAAAACTACCGCCATAGCATTTTCACCACAAAACACCAAGTATCTCTGGCCTTCTGCCGAGCCATCCTGCTGCTCTGCGCCTCCTTCATCTAATGTGCCGCTTGGGTCGATGGCCTGCTCTGAATTCAGGGTCTCAATCATCACACTGCCCTGCCTCAGCCCGCAAGCAAGAGTCAGAAGCAGGAGCAGGACGATGGCGGGCTGCAATGAGGCCATGTTTGAGGTCAAAGGCCCCAAAACTGGTGTGAACTCGCTGCAGCTTCCCGACAGCCTTTAATAGACTTGGGAGTCGATTCCGGAAAGAGTCGGTTCTCTGATTCCAGGCACTTTGGAGTTGATTGCCCCCCGTGACTTCATGCTCGGCCATAATAGCGTCGTATGTGCTTAATGTCGTACGTTTTATATCGCTGCACCTCACGGTTCGCCGTGGTTTCGCTGTCTTTGGGATCAAGAATCGAGAAAACTGTGGTGAGGAATCGATTCATAGAGTCGACTCCATTGATAGGCATCACGTGGAATCGGAACCGGAGTCGACTCCTTCAGCAGGTGCGTGCGAGAAGATGAAGAACACCTGGCTACAATGAAAATGTGCACACACTTAAAATGTTCCCTCTCCTTTTCTTTCTTTCTTTCTTATTTGGTTTTGTCTGATTTGGTGTTATATAGAACCCTTTTCAAAACCATTCTATACAGAACCATATGCAACTCATTCTCCATCAATTCCTGCTGAAAAGAACAATTTAGTCAGCAAAGGCTTTTTTCAACACTCATGTTTCTATATAAAATCTAAAGACCTAAAGAATCTAAATTCCTAAAGAACCCTCAAAGAGCCATCTTTTTGTAAGAGTGGACTCAATGGTCAGTGGTCAAGCAGGGTTATGGTTCACCAGCCAACAGGTTGGTGTACTGTGATCCTAAAGCCCTCCCAACATCATAAATCATGATTAAAATTATTACGGTGCTCTGTGACGCATTTGGGAACAAAACCATCATTTTATTTCCTGCCTTTCTTCTCTGTGTCGCAGGAACAAGCACATCACGATTGACCTCGGACGGGTAACAAGATCAACTGGACCATGGAGGACAAGCAGGAGATGATAGACATAATGAGACCATCTAGAGGGGAGCCAGGAAATGACGAGGTCTGGTGGTGTCCCCCAAGACTACTTCACCAAATACAGATACTGATGCCCCCTCTTTCATTCATTCTCCAGTCTACTCATTGCCATGTCCTCTTCCCGGATTCCTCCATGGGACTGTTTTTATGTGGACAGTGAAGCGGCCTTGTGTAGGATTTTATTTAAAGGACTCCCCAGTGTTGCAGTTACTATCAGAAACTGCTCCAGCACACCTTTTCTGTTTTTCCTCTGTGTTGTGAATAAATATTTCTAAGAAAAAAAAAAAAAAGTGTTGAAGGAAATTCTGAGGAATGCAGTGTTGGGAAGTCAGTGTGTGAGCTGCTGTGTTGCTAAGCCGTTTTTAGTTCATCTGCTACAGCGAAGAGGCTTTGTCACATTAAGTGAAACCTCACTTTATCCAGCTCAAGTTAAAACTGACCAGTAGTTATGAACTTGATGGAGCAGCTTTAATACAAAACTCACTAACTCAGCTTTACACACACGTTCCTTAAAAGACTGTCTAAGAAAAGGGGTCACAGTCTAGAACACATTCATGCTCTATCCTCATGTTTGGAGGACCAGATTGAACCAGCAAACACACCCTGTTATGCTTCCATACTTGGAATGAAGGTTCTGTTGGTACATTTCTTGTTCATTGAGGTACAGTGTAAGTGTTCCCTCAAGAGGTTCTGCAGTGGTTCTAATTGTGAACCTTAAAATCAGTTTCTCCAGGTGAAAAGTTTGGTATTTGGACCTTTTTCATAACCGAATGTTTTAAAACAGAACAGTAGAATAAAAGCCTGGAGGCGAGGTGTGTGGACTCAGTACAGCTTAGAACAGATCATTTCAGTGGATCATGGCTCAGTTATGTTCCCTGACTAAGGGACTGAGATGGAACCCCAATAAAATGGTTTTGTTTGAGAGTGTAGACTGAACACCTTGTGGCACAACACAAAAGCATGTGGACTTGTTTGAAGTCAAAAACTGAAGTACCTGAGAACAGACCAACATGCAAAAACAGTGTAGTTCAAATGAGCCTTTCTGAACGCTCATTGCACCACCAGACTTTTAATAAGGCACTTTAAATGAACGAGTCTCAAAACATTGAATTTAAAAGTGCTTGACTTTTAATTGAGAATATGAGTTCAACACATCTGCAGCTGTGGTAGATGAAGACTGGAAGGGAAGTAAAAGAAAGTGTAGTGTTCATTAAATACATCAAACATTTAACAGTGATTATGAATAGGGAAAAAAAAAAGAAAAAAAAAAAAAGCAGTACAAAGCACAGAGTTTCTCAACTCCATTACTGTGTGTGAGCTTGCATCAAGTGCTATATTTGAGCCTATTAAACTACAAATCCTGGCCAGAGAGTTGGAGCTGGCTTCTCAGACGCAGTTTAAGCTTGGAATAAATAAAGTATTTAGCATTAACTATACAATTTGCATTGTGAGTTTTGGGGATTTGGACTCTCTGGTAGAAGTGTGTAACTGCAGGGGTGTGTGTATCTGCAAGGTGGGAGGGGCCTGTTAAACCATTACAACTGCTTTAGGGGGATACATTACAGCAGACAAAGTGGAGAGACGGAGTCACTCAAACAGAAGCGAGTCATCAGATGAGAACATGCCAAAAGCCAGCGTTAGCAAGTTTGCTGAAAGACTGTCTATTCAGCAGTTAGACACCAGATAAAAGAGAAGATGCTCTTTATGATCTGGTTTACCAACAAAGGTAAGAGTTGAATCCTCACTGCTGGCAAAACCCAAAAATAAATTGTCAAAATAAAACTGATAGATTTGCATACAAACCATGTGTATGAATAATTATTAAAACACACCTTGCCATCAAAGCAGGTCTCCTTACACGGAGTCTGGGACGGCATACAGACTCGGTAGAGCACATGAAGTAGATCTGTGAAAGGAGGGAAAGACATTGAGCATCTGAGACCTATTAAATCATCTCAGAACAGAAGGGGGATTACTGCACCTCCTCATTGAGGTATTTATTGGTGGACTTGTCCATAAACTGGAAGGCCTTCACTTCAAAACGCCGCACGTGGGGATCCTGCGATTGGCCGCCACGTAGAGGATCGAGATGTTGTCGGAATCGAGAGGGTTGGGGCAACTGCAGGACAAAAACCAAAGACCTAGAGTGGATGCAATACAATCCGACACTGCCGCCTCTAACCAGGCCAATCAGGCAGTGTATTCATAACCATTTCATTCAATAACAGTTTAAGGGTGGGTGTTCCCATCACTGAACTCAGACTCAAGAACAGTATTTACAGCAAGCCACTCTGAATGACTGCATATAGAGCGGCAATAAGAATATGGCCTCATTAGAGCTGGACACAGCCTGGATCCTTACATCACTTTAGTCTGTACAGAATAAGGGGATGATTGTCACATGTGGGGTGTTTCCAAGGTAATTAGTGTGGTCACTGATGGCTCTTCAAGGGGTCAACAGTGCTGCTACTGATACAAGCCCAACATGGTAACTAGACTCAGCATGGCTACTCAGGTCCAGCACAGCTCACTCAAAGGAAACGACATGCATTGCAGTTTTAAATGCATGATTGCCACAGCCTTCTACTTCAAACCTACCCCTCATACAGCAGCACCAAGGCACTCTTAGCAGAGCGAGGGTAGGCCACGCGTAGTGCACCACCAGAGTGGCTTTAGGGTTGGAGCGTTTATTCGCAGTTCCAGGTACACAGGTTTACCCAGGAGAACTTTCAGGGGCTGGTGATCCTCAGCAGAATTTGGTGAAGGTCTCATCTGCAAAAAAAAAAAGGATTTAGGAATGGGTTTAACAGGAGTTCAGTTAATGTGCATTTGAAACAGAGTGGAAGAAGTGTGTTATGTAGGCAGATATACACAGCCACTTCATTAGGTGCTAGTAAAAGGTTGGACCCCCCTTTTGCCTTCAGAACTGCCTTAATTCATCTGGAACCAGTCTGCCCATTCTCCTCGGACCGCTCACATCAACAAGGCATTTTCGTCCACACAACTGCCGCTCACTGGATATCTCCCCCTTTTCAGACCATTCTCTGTAAACCCTAGAGATGGCTGTGCGTGAAAATCCCAGTAGATCAGCAGTTTCTGAAATACTCAGACCAGCCCGTCCGGCACCAACAACCATGCCACGTTCAAAGTTGCTTAAATCCCCTTTCTTCCCCATTCTGATGCTTGATCTGCACTTCTTGACCACCTCTACATGGCTGGTGAGTGCAAGCTGTAGTAACCGATCAACTAGGGGTATTATTTACTATTCTTCAAGTATTCTATGCAGGTATAGAAGTGAGTGCTGAGGGAGCAGGAGCTCCAGGTTTAACGGCACCCTCCAAAACAAGTTCAGATTTTAACATACATGTGCTTGATTTAAATGAAGCATTTTTGTTCCTGTTCTCAGGTCCTGCACCATTCAAAGTTAATCCTGTATTACAGGTCATTACAGTGAGCCGATTCAGTTCCCTCCACAACTGCTGGGCACTCTGGGGGCACATTAAAAACCATGCAGTTGAGGAGCAAAGAGGGAAAGTGTATGCAGAGTTAGAGCAGTTCTGAAACCTAAAGCTAAAAAGTCACCCAACATCATGATCTCATCTTTAGCCCAGAGGACACAGCATCCATGGTTTCCAAAGAGAATTTGATCTGTTGGACTACTGGACACTTTTCCGCTTCAACTCAAATGAGCTCAGGCCCAGAGAAGGTGGCAGCATTTCTGGTTCTTCACATGGTAGAGTTTTAACTTTCATTTGTTAACACAGCGATGAAGTGGGTTGCTCTTAAGAAGAAAATATTTTACCCTGCGCAATCCGAAGCTGGACTCCATACAGTCCCTTGGCCCTCACCAAGGCTGGCAGGCTGGCACTCTTCACCATGTATCCAGCACTAGCCCAGCCCTTCATCAAACGGCTTTGAGAAGCCTGCGGCGCCAGAGGGTCTGCAAGGACCGGAGAGTCCGCAAGGTCCAAACTGCCCTTTGAGTAGCGACACTCAACCATAAGCCTGAAAGGAAACAGCATTTAATGTTAGCTACACACCACAGATTCAAAAGACATCAGAATACCAGATTAGACGTTTAACAGTATTATATACCAGCATTATGTTACACATTGCATGTGCAAACCGTAACATGACATGTTTACAGACTGGCCTGCACCATTTTGATGAAAACCTTCAAAACATCCTGGCTCAACTTGCATTTTTTTTTCCAAGTAAAACATCCTCTACAGCTTCAATGTGGCATTAATGCAGGTTGAGAAAAATACAATATAAAATGTGCCATTACTTTTAATGCAGTTATTTGCTGAACTTGCCTTTGAAAAATGTTGCCTTTGCAAATTAAGATCAAGATTAAGTGACCCTTATAAGTCCCACCATGGGGAAATTTCACCTCTGCATTTAACCCATCCGTGAAGTGAACCACCACACACACACGGGGCAGTGACACACTTGCCCGGAGCGGTGGCAGCCCAATCCGCAGCACCCGGGAGCAATTGGGGGTTAGGTGTCTTGCTCAAGGACACCTCAGTCATGTGCTGTCGGCTCTGGGGATCGAACCGGCGACCTTCCGGTCACAAGGCTGGATCCCTAACCTCCAGCCTATGACTGCCCAACATGGAAAATATGCAAAATTGGTCATGTTAGCCCTCCTTCCAAAGCCACAGGCCCAAAACACCCAATTAGTCACCACAATTAAACCTGAACAAGCTGGCTACAACACCTCATTCGTAAAAAATGCGCTGTTAAAAGCCAATAGTGACCAACTTGAGAAACACTCAAAAGCAAAACGCTTCCTCAAAACTACAACGCAGACATTGAACATCCAGATTACATACAAGATAAGCCACAGCTAGCTGGTATATAGTGTTAGAATAAGCCAAGTCAAAGTTCATTTATATACTATATTATATAACTATAATCAACTACATAATTCTGGAAAACCTCTTGCTTTTTCCATCCACTTTGTTCAAAGCCTTTTCCACTTCCATTTCATTTTCTTTAGCATTCAAGTTGTTGGAACCTGGGCAACTTCCCCTGCCATTTTGTGAGCAGAGCTGGGCGATATGGCCAAATTTTTTCACGAAACAAAATTCATATGTTTGATATCAATACATGTCACAATAAAGGTCAAATCATTTCTTTCCAGTTTGAAGGCTGATTTTTGCTCCTGGGTGGGGAAACGGGTTTAAACCATCCTTTATGGTCAAAACACGACAAACACCCCACTCAAACAGTGGAACATTTCACAGATGTCATGGGACAGCGGGAGAAAGTGCCCGATTAGTCGTTTTTACCAGCTGGAAAGGCACGGCTGCAGTTTTTGTAACTCAATTTAAGAAAAAAGTTTTTTGCCATGTGGTGAGGAGTGCGCTGCCATCCCGTTACAAAGGGGGAAACAAGGGCCCCAACAACAACGCTAAACATCGCAGCATTCAGACAAGCTAGCAGAAGTCTGGATATCGCTGTTCTATGGGAGCAGTTTAAGGGGTGAACCTCAATACATCGGACGCTCACCATGTAAAAGCTTTAACTGCAGTGTGTCTCAGGCAAGACAGTCTTCCCTTTAGGTACATTTAAACTGAAGTCAGTGTTAGCATCTCATTTGATCTACAGTATCAATACAACCCCCCGACTCACCTGACAGGAATATCCCTGGTAATGATGCCGTACTGCAGGACGCGCTTCCTGATTGGTGACTGCACTTCAGCCAAGTAAACGGTTGTTTCTCCAATTTGCTGATTAACAAAAAGCTCAAATAGTCCTTAATTACAGAGTTAAAGTCAAAGGGGCACGTTACAAAAAGTCACAGCTGGAAAATCTCACGTAAGAATGTGTTCCACACTCCGTCACCCCAAACTTGAAAACGGCAAAGTCTCTGTTGGCAATGACTGGTTTACAGCTACTCCTCCCCACCATCAGACGTGCAGGGTTTATGGCAAACCAGCAACGTTGGAGGGAACGACAAAGATGAACTGCCTGTCGGCCAAACATACTTAAATGGGAGAGGGAGAAGAAAATGGATAAGTCAAACTTGGCTGCATAGAAACAGAGCGAGGAAGTACAGTTCAACAATTTGTAAAAATGTAGTGAATAAAAAAAAGGGTCATTAAAAAAAAACCAAAAACCCACTCCATATTTACTACATCTACATATTTAGAGAAATGTGTCCATATGAAATTACACACCACCCAAGAGAAGCTGAAAATTTAAAATTTATGACTAAATTACAATTTCTATAATTGTGTACAAGTTATACTCCTGTATATGGAATAACTGTACTCATTGTAAGTTTTGAGAATTAAACCCTTCCAGCAGAAGCACCACATTCCTAAAAACCTGAAAAAGATGCAAGAACAGCTGCACAATCCCTTGAAAATGTACAAATACTTGGTGGACCAAGCAGATTTAGTCGCTGCACTTTGATGTTAATCAATTTCAAACTGTTTAAAATGTGCATTTGCAGGTACTGTATGGATCAATTTACCATCCATGGAGTAACAGGCGAAAGTCGCCTCGTCTCTGCAGCATCCTCTCCTCAGACACTCGGCAGCTGTAGTCCCAGGACGACCACACGGCAATCTCTGACCACTAGGAAAGCTGCAGCCTGCAAGGAATGTGACATTAGACTGTTCGGAATGAATTTAGTACATTATTATACATCCTTAAACAATACAACCACTACCAAATAAGTCACTGTATATGGGCTAGTGTACCAATTAAAGGAAAAACTGGAGGCAGCAATTCAATGGCATCAGTGGTAGAGTCAATTTTACTCAATATGCTATTAAACCAGAAAATTCAGCATCAATATTTTAAACAAATATTATATAATACTCTCTTTTGGCCAAAATGCAAGGACAAGTGTATTGCTACTGTCAAAAAAACTGGGGTCCCAACTCTTGCTTACATATGTACATACAACTTCTGAAACTTCACAGGGGCCCCTTTAGTGCCCTTCTGCAGCCCCCTGGGGTCCAGTTTGAGAACAGCTGATGCATGCAGTACTGTTAGCAGCAGAACAGAGAGCCTCACCTTTTTTGAAGTTTGAATGCAACGCAAGAGATGAGGGCATCGCAGTCACCTGCATACTGGTTGGTGTAGGGGACAGTTGTTCCCATTGGGAAGTGGGCGGTTGAACCCCTGGTGTAGGCAGTGGACCAAATACAGGAGAGGACAGTGGCCCCAGTCGCGGAGAGGAGAGTCGATCCCCTGGTGTAGGGAACAGTGGACCAAATTCAGGAGAGGACAGTGGGTCCAATCGGGGAGAGGAGAGTCGATCCCCTGGTGTAGGGAACAGCGGACCAAATTCAGGAGAGGACAGTGGCTCCACTGGTGTAGGGGACAGTGGCTTCCATTGGGGAGGAGAGTCGATCCCCTGGTGTAGGGAACAGTTGACCAAATTCAGGAGAGGACAGTGGGTCCAACCGCGGAGAGGAGAGTCGATCCCTGGTGTAGGGAACAGTGGACCAAATTCAGGAGAGGACAGTGGCCCCAGTCGTGGAGAGGTGAGTCGATCCGCTGGTGTAGGGAACAGTGGACCAAATTCAGGAGAGGACAGTGGGTCCAATCGCGGAGAGAGTCGATCCCCTGGTGTAGGGAACAGTGGACCAAATACAGGAAAGGACAGTGGGTCCAATCGGGGAGAGGAGAGTCGATCCCCTGGTGTAGGGAACAGTGGACCAAATTCAGCAGAGGACAGTGGCCCCAGTCGCGGAGAGGAGAGTCGATCCCCTGGTGTAGGGAACAGTGGACCAAATTCAGGAGAGGACAGTGGGTCCTCTCGGGGAGAGGAGAGTCGATCCCCTGTTGTAGGGAACAGTGGACCAAATACAGGAGAGGACAGTGGCCCCAGTCGCGGAGAGGAGAGTCGATCCCCTGGTGTAGGGAACAGTGGACCAAATTCAGGAGAGGACAGTGGGTCCACTCGGGGAGAGGAGAGTCGATCCCCTGGTGTAGGGAACAGTTGACCAAATTCAGGAGAGGACAGTGGGTCCAATCGGGAGAGGAGAGTCAATCCCCTGGTGTAGGAAACAGTGGACCAAATTCAGGAGAGGACAGTGGCTCCACTGGTTTAGGGACAGTGGCTTCCTTTGGGAGAGGAGAGTCGATCCCCTGGTGTAGGGAACAGTTGACCAAATTCAGGAGAGGACAGTGGGTCCAATCGCGGAGAGGAAAGTCGATCCGCTGGTGTAGGAAACAGTGGACCAAATTCAGGAGAGACAGTGGCTCCACTGGTGTAGGGGACAGTGGCTTCCTTTGGGGGGAGGAGAGTCGATCCCCTGGTGTAGGGAACAGTGGACCAAATTCAGCAGAGGACAGTGGGTCCAGTTGGGGAGAGGAGAGTCGATCCCCTGGCGTAGGGAACAGTGGACCAAATACAGGAGAGGACAGTGGGTCCAATCTGGGAGAGGAGTCGATCCCCTGGTGTAGGGAACAGTGGACCAAATTCAGCAGAGGACAGTGGGTCCAATCGGGAGAGGAGTCGATCCCTGGTGTAGGGAACAGTGGACCAAATTCAGCAGAGGACAGTGGGTCCAATCTGGGAGAGGAGAGTCGATCCCCTGGTGCAGGGAACAGTGGACCAAATACAGGAGAGGACAGTGGCTCCACTGGTGTAGGGGACAGTGGACCAATACAGGAGAGGACAGTGGGTCCAATCTGGGAGAGGAGAGTCGATCCCTGGTGTAGGGAACAGTGGACCAAATTCAGCAGAGGACAGTGGCTCCACTGGTGTAGGGACAGTGGCTCCAATCGGGGAGAGGAGTCGATCCCCTGGTGTAAGGAACAGGACAACCATTACATGGTAGATCAATTTTATATACACAATGACATTAAAACTACATTACATACCAATATTTTAGCATGCATATTGAGTATTGAAATATTACATAATTTTCACAAATGTCTGGCCAAAACTAAACAAAACAAAAAGCATTTTGTGCTCTCAAAAAAACCTTGCATCACAAATACCAAGTTCACAGGAAAAGGACAACTTTAATTTAAGTTAATAATACCAGACCAAGTTTGGGGCATTTTTTTGGTCCATTCCTCATGAAGTTTACAAACTATATAAAAGGAAAGGCATTTTCAAATTATGACAAACTGAATAATGATAAAAAGGGAGGTTCTGACAGCAGGGATATCCACCCAGTCTCAGCCAGCTCCCCACCACCCCGTCAGATTTACACCCAGCAGTAACATCTGTACAGCCTTCTGAAAGCAAGTCATGCAGTACTGTTCGCAGCAGAACAGGGAGACTCACCTCGTTGTTTGCATTTTGAACGACGCCCAAGAGACGAGGGCATCGCCGGCACATGCATACTGGTTGGTGTAGGAGACGGTTGTTCCCATTGGAAAGCCGGCAGTGGAACCCCTGGTGCAGGGAACAGCGGATCAAATTCAGGAAAGAACAGCAGATCCAATGGGGAAGCGGTCAGTGTTGCCAGTGGCAGTGGATCAGGTTGGGGAACGGACACTGGCTCCCCATAGGGAAAGTACAGCTGCACTGCTTGGGGAGGGGATATCTTGACAGCAGGGTAGGACAGAACAGGATGGCGTGAAGATCGCGTTTTTGAAGAGGGCGCGTGACTGGAGTTACTGCAGGACACTGTGACGATCTCAAGCTGCCCAGCGCTGTTACGATACAGGAATCTCAGAGTGTAGCTGCCCTCCTGCAAACATTCATACAAAACCACCACGTTTATACAACTCCTATTCAGTTTGCAGTATCTTAGCCTCACCCAGCATAATCACCTCAGAGAACAGGCAAAGCAGCATCTAGGTTTGTATATCAGTGGTGTAGAAAATGAACTGAAAACATGATCATTTACCTGTATAGTTGATCTAGTTTATTAATGCTGATAAATTAAGAACATGTTGCCCACCTCAACAGTGACAGGACAGCCAGCAAAGTGGATGTGAAGAACAACCCTCCCGTTTTCCCTGGTTAGAGAGTAGTCACAGGCCTCTGGAAGGCCGAAGACAGGATACATTCCTGATGAATCTGAGAAAGAACTCACTGTAACTCAGCATGTCCACGCCAATAAAGCTTCCATCAACCGATTGGGAAAACTTGCATCAGGGCAAACAGCGTTTAGGAGACTTTTAGTAGAGGTTAAAAGCATTTAGGGGAGTTCAGGAGCTCCTTTTCCATTCCACTAACTGAGCTACATGTAGTAAAGTAAAACCAACAGATGTGTCCTTTGCAAAGCTCTTCAAGAGGAAAGTAATCTTTTCCCTCTGTGCCATTTCATCCACTCAGTTAGTTCCCAATTCACTTCATTTGAGTTTAATGTGCTGGTGTGTGTTGAAGCTCCTGAAGCGCTCCACAGCAGAATTAGTAGATAAAATAATCCTCCTTTACAGTAAAATGAAGCTCTGCTGATCCTTGAACACAGTTTAACAGTAAATGGTCTTAAACGCTGGAGTTAATGTAGAACTGCTAATTCACCCTTTAACCCTGAAGATCAGCACAGACTGCTGGTCACCACAGCAACACCGACAACAGTCTCACCCAGCTAGTAGCCAAAGAAATGGCAGAGAGGGAGATTTAAGATGAACATCAATAATTTGGAGACAAAGGGATTAGAGTTGCATTTATAGTCACTCCAGCTGGTTTCTTGATACGATTAATCTGCAACGACAAACTGTGAAACACCCCGTAAATGCAGCAGCAGTTACGTTCTGGCGCATCAGGTACAATTTAAGGTGGAAAAGGGAACTTTGAACAAGAAGCTGGTCGAAGGGAGAGACGTTTTACAATAAACTGTTCTACTTTTGAAGAGAAGTTTCCTCCCAGAGCTGTTACTCAGCTGAGCTGAAGCTTAAACTAGGGCACAGTTAGACTGCTAGTATATAGCATTATATACTGGTATATTAGAACACACTGATGCACAGGACATAGCTGGTGTTGCGGCTCCCAACATGGTGTGATTTCCATTAAAAGGGACAAAATGGCTCTTAACATCTGGGCACCCACTGCTTGTGTAGAGGAACATGTAGGTGAAAAACGTTAAACAGAACCGCTCCCTGCCCACCTCGATGAAAAACGTAGGACTATCGAAACAGCTTGCTTACCAAAGACCTGCATCTCAGAGAGAGAGCCTGGGGGCAAAACTACCGCCATAGCATTTTCACCACAAAACACCAAGTATCTCTGGCCTTCTGCCGAGCCATCCTGCTGCTCTGCGCCTCCTTCATCTAAGGTGCCTTCGCTTGGGTCGATGGCCTGCTCTGAATTCAGGGTCTCAATCATCACACTGCCCTGCCTCAGCCCGCAAGCAAGAGTCAGAAGCAGGAGCAGGACGATGGCGGGCTGCAATGAAGCCATGTTTGAGGTCAAAGGCCCCAAAACTGGTGTGAACTCGCTGCAGCTCCCGACAGCCTTTAATAGACTTGGGAGTCGATTCCGGAAAGAGTCGGCTCTCTGATTCCAGGCACTTTGGAGTTGATTGCCCCCCGTGACTTCATGCTCGGCCATAATAGCGTCGTATGTGCTTAATGTCGTACGTTTTATATCGCTGCACCTCACGGTTCGCCGTGGTTTCGCTGTCTTTGGGATCAAGAATCGAGAAAACTGTGGTGAGGAATCGATTCATAGAGTCGACTCCATTGATAGGCATCACGTGGAATCGGAACCGGAGTCGACTCCTTCAGCAGGTGCGTGCGAGAAGATGAAGAACACCTGGCTACAATGAAAATGTGCACACACTTAAAATGTTCCCTCTCCTTTCTTTCTTTCTTATTTTGGTTTTGTCTCATTTGGAGTTATATAGAACCCTTTTCAAAACCATTCTATACAGAACCATATGCAACTCATTCTCCATCAATTTCCTGCTGAAAAGAACAATTTAGTCATGCAACGGCTTTTTTCAACACTCATGTTTCTATATAAAATTTAAAGACCTAAAGAATCTAAATTCCTAAAGAACCCTCAAAGAGCCATCTTTTTGTAAGAGTGGACTCATTCAGTGGTCAAGCAGGGTTATGGTTCACCAGCCAACAGGTTGGTGTACTGTGATCCTAAAGCCCTCCCAACATCATAAATCATGATTAAAATTATTACGGTGCTCTGTGACGCATTTGGGAACAAAACCATAATTTTATTTCCTGCCTTTCTTCTCTGTGTCGCAGGAACAAGCACATCACGATTGACCTCGGGACGGGTAACAAGATCAACTGGACCATGGAGGACAAGCAGGAGATGATAGACATAATGGAGACCGTCTACAGGGGAGCCAGGAAATGACGAGGTCTGGTGGTGTCCCTCCAGACTACTCCACCAAATACAGATACTGATGCCCCCTCTTTCATTCATTCTCCAGTCTACTCATTGCCATGTCCTCTTCCCGGATTCCTCCATGGGACTGTTTTTATGTGGACAGTGAAGTGGCCTTGTGTAGGATTTTATTTAAAGGACTCCCCCAGTGTTGCAGTTACCATCAGAAACTGCTCCAGCGCACCTTTTCTGTTTTTCCTCTGTGTTGTGAATAAGTATTTCTAAGAAAAGTGTTGAAGGAAATTCTGAGGGACGCACTGAAGGAATGCAGTGTTTGATAAGCCGTTTTAGTTCATCTGCTACAGCGAAGAGGCTTTGTCACATTAAGTGAAACCTCAGTTTATCCAGCTCAAGTTAAAACTGACCAGTAGTTATGAACTCGATGGAGCAGCTTTAATACAAAACTCACTAAACTCAGCTTTACACACACGTTCCTTAAAAGACTGTCTAAGAAAAGGGGTCACAGTCTAGAACACATTCATGCTCTATCCTCATGTTTGGAGGACCAGATTGATCCAGCAAACACACACCTGTTATGCTTCCATACTTGGAATGAAGGTTCTGTTGGTACATTTCTTGTTCATTGAGGTACAGTGTAAGTGTTCCCTCAAGAGGTTCTGCAGTGGTTCTAATTGTGAACCTTAAAATCAGTTTCTCCAGGTGAAAAGTTGGTATTTGGACCTTTTTCATAACCGAATGTTTTAAAACAGAACAGTAGAATAAAAGCCTGGAGGCGAGGCGGGGTGTGTGGACTCAGTACAGCTTAGAACAGATCATTTAAGCGGTCGGGGTGGAGGTATAGCAACCATCCATACTAAAGCTTTAGGCGTGAACCAGAAAGTAGGACCTACATTTTCATCTTTTGAAGTTCTTGTACTTAATATACTTGAGCAAGGAACAAATAAACATTCATTTTTATTAATCACAATTTACAGGCCACCCGGTCCGTATTCTCAGTTCTTACAGGAATTCGCTGAGTTTCTATCAAGCCTAATAACGTTTTCAAGTAAAATATTAATTGTCGGAGATTTTAATGTCCACATTGACAACCCTCACGACACATTAAGTAAGGCATTCATATCTATCATAGACTCCATGGGATTCACCCAAATTATAAAAGGGCCCACACACTACCTCAACCACACTCTAGACTTAATACTGACCTTTGGTGTAGACATAGTTAACTTAGCCATTCTCCCCCAGAGCAAAGCCGTCTCAGACCATTACTTAATCTCATACAAAATCCAGTTTAGTGGTAATGTGCGTTCATCACCATGTTATCAGGTTAAGAGGACTATAAGTTCCTCCACAGCTGGCAGCTTTATCAGAAACCTCCCGCAGTTATCAACTTCAGTCAGCAGTCCATCTAATCCTACTGAATTAGATACTATGACCAAATTCCTAGAGGATACTCTTCGATCTACGTTAGACAGTGTAGCTCCATTAAAAAGCAAAATAGTACGGCAGAAAAAACTCGCCCCTTGGTCTAACGATCACACTCGAGCTTTAAAACAGACTGCCAGACAACTAGAGCGAAAATGGCGTCCGACTAAATTAGAAGTGTTCCAGTCCGCCTGGAAGGAGAGCCTTATAGACTATAGAAGAGCTCTTACTGCAGCATGCTCAGCCTATCTCTCCTCTCTCATAGAAAACAATAAGAACAATCCTAGACTATTATTTAGCACAATTTCTAAACTAACAGAGAACAAAAGAGTCACTGAACCCCAGATGACCAGATGGCCTATAGCAGCAATGATTTTATGAATTTCTTTAGTGATAAAATCGAAAAAATTAGACCGAAAATTCTGAATGCACAGTTAAACTCCACAAACATGCTGGCTTATAAATCCAGTCTAGACCCTGAGAATATTAGAGTCACTGCAGATAGGCTGGAATCGTTTACATTACTCCAAGAAAATGAACTAGTCAAAATAGTTTCTTCT
This sequence comes from Pygocentrus nattereri, assembly GCF_015220715.1. Classification (NCBI taxonomy): domain Eukaryota; kingdom Metazoa; phylum Chordata; class Actinopteri; order Characiformes; family Serrasalmidae; genus Pygocentrus; species Pygocentrus nattereri. The sequence goes on along the minus strand of NC_051211.1, from coordinate 3,389,838 downwards.
GCAAAACCATCGACCTGTATTCTAGACCCAATTCCTACAGGTCTACTCAAGGAAATCTTATCAGAAATAACTAAGCCTATTCTGTCAATAATAAACTCCTCTCTTAGTCTCGGATATATATCACAAAATTTTTTAAACTTGCAGTAATTAGACCGCTGATTAAGAAAGCTAATCTCGATCCCTGTGAACTATCAAATTATAGACCTCTCAAATCTCCCCTTTATATCGAAGATCCTGGAAAAAGTGGTAACCAAACAATTAAGCTCTTATTTGCATAGGAATAATCTACATGAAAAATTTCAGTCTGGTTTTAGGCCACATCATAGTACAGAAACAGCATTAGTAAAAATTATAAATGATCTTCTATTAATCACGGACCAAGGAAATGTGTCGTTGTTAGTCCTCCTTGACCTTAGTGCAGCATTTGACACAATAGACCACTCTATCCTACTAGATAGACTAGAAAACCTTGTAGGGGTAACAGGAACAGCTCTTTCCTGGTTCAGGTCCTACCTCACTGATCGATATCAGTTTGTTAATGTAAAGGGTGAATCATCTGTTCGTGCAAACGTAATGTATGGTGTTCCACAAGGCTCTGTTTTAGGACCTATATTATTCACAATATATATATGCTACCACTAGGCACCATTATCAGTAAACACGGCATAAATTTCCACTGCTATGCCGATGACACCCAGTTATTATATCAAGCAAACCAAATGACAAAATTAAACTTGGCATGATTGAGGACTGTATAAAAGACATAAAAGATTGGATGTCAAGCAATTTTCTGCTACTTAACTCAGACAAAACAGAGGTCCTGCTTCTGGGTTCAAAATTAGCCAGAAACAAACTGTCTAATTTAACACTTAATCTCTCAGTTTCATCAAGCTTATCTGTTAAAAATCTTGGTGTCATGATAGACGCTGATCTATCCTTCGACACACATATAACTAATATCTCTAGAACAGCCTTCCTGCATCTCCGCAACATTGCTAAATTAAGAAATGCATGATCCCTACAGGATGCAGAAAAGCTAGTTCATGCATTTATTACTTCAAGGCTAGATTATTGTAATGCCCTGCTGTCTGGATGTCCCAGCAAAAGCCTTAACAAGCTTCAGCTAGTCCAGAACGCTGCAGCCAGAAAGTTCGACCATATTAGTCCAGTTTTATCAAACCTGCACTGGTTACCAGTCAAATTTCACATCGATTATAAAATTCTATTACTGACACAAAGCTCTAAACGGGCTGGCCCCTCAGTACCTGAGTGAGCTCCTCTCCCACTATGAACCATCATGCCTACTTAGATCACAAGGTGCTGGCTTACTACTGGTACCTAGAATTAATAAAGTTACATCAGGAGGGGAAGAGCTTTCTCATACAAAGCCCCCCAGCTCTGGAATAATCTTCCTGCTAATGTTCGGGAATCAGACAGCCTCAATCTTTAAGTCTAGGCTAAAAACTTTTGTACAGTCAAGCATTTGGTGATTAGTCTTCCCTGTCAGGTCTAGACCTGCTGGAGTCTCCACTGCTCTGTTTTACTGTAACCTGTGGTCAGCCACTCTTTACAGAACTGTTTTTTTCTTTCTTTTCTCTGCCGAGCTGATCAGCTGCCCATCCTGTGCGTCTGATGCTGTTGCCTCTTCTGCCTTGATTGGTGCCGCTGCTCACCAGCCTTCCGGACCAGTTTGACCACCACTGAACTTCTTGCTTTACAGAGCTGTGCAATCCTCACCCTCAGATCTTTTCTTTTCCCACTTTACTATAATACTTCATACTAATAATGTTTGCTATCTGGTGTCGACCAGAGGAGGATGGGTTCCCCTTCTGAGTCTTGGTTCCTCTCAAGGTTTCTTCCTCTTTTAGGGAGTTTTTCCTTGCCACCGTCGCCACTGGCTTGCTCATGGGGGCTCGGACCCGGATTTTCTCTCCTTTTCTTTTCTCTTCTCTCTGTAATACTGATTGTTTTGTAAAGCTGCTTTGTGACAACACCTGTTGTAAAAAGCGCTATATGAATTAATTTTGCTTGCTTGATTTCAGTGGATCATGGCTCAGTTATGTTCCCTGACTAAGGGACTGAGATGGAACCCCAATAAAATGGTTTTGTTTGAGAGTGTAGACTGAACAGCTTGTGGCACAACACAAAAGCATGTGGACTTGTTTGAAGTCAAAAACTGAAGTACCTGAAGAACAGACCAACATGCAAAAACAGTGTAGTTCAAAATGAGCCTTTCTGAACGCTCATTGCACCACCAGACTTTTAATAAGGCACATTTAAATGAACGAGTCTCAAAACATTGAATTTAAAAGTGCTTGACTTTTAATTGAGAATATGAGTTCAACACATCTGCAGCTGTGGTAGATGAAGACTGGAAGGGAAGTAAAAAGAAAGTGTTAGTGTTCATTAAATACATCAAAACATTTAACCAGTGATTATGAATAGGGAAAAAAAAAAAAAAAAAAAAGCAGTACAAAGCACAGAGTTTCTCAACTCCATTACTGTGTGTGAGCTTGCATCAAGTGCTATATTTGAGCCTATTAAACTACAAATCCTGGCCAGAGAGTTGGAGCTGGCTTCTCAGACGCAGTTTAAGCTTGGAATAAATAAAGTATTTAGCATTAACTATACAATTTGCATTGTGAGTTTTGGGGATTTGGACCTCTCTGGTAGAAGTGTGTAACTGCAGGGGGTGTGGTATCTGCAAGGTGGGAGGGGCCTGTTAAACCATTACAACTGCTTTAGGGTGGATACATTACAGCAGACAAAGTGGAGAGACGGAGTCACTCAAACAGAAGCGAGTCATCAGATGAGAACATGCCAAAAGCCAGCGTTAGCAAGTTTGCTGAAAGACTGTCTATTCAGCAGTTAGACACCAGATAAAAGAGAAGATGCTCTTTATGATCTGGTTTACCAACAAAGGTAAGAGTTGAATCCTCACTGCTGGCAAAACCCAAAAATAAATTGTCAAAATAAAACTGATAGATTTGCATACAAACCATGTGTATGAATAATTATTAAAAACACACCTTGCCATCAAAGCAGGTCTCCTTACACGGAGTCTGGGACGGCATACAGACCTCGGTAGAGCACATGAAGTAGATCTGTGAAAGGAGGGAAAGACATTGAGCATCTGAGACCTATTAAATCATCTCAGAACAGAAGGGGGATTACTGCACCTCCTCATTGAGGTATTTATTGGTGGACTTGTCCATAAACTGGAAGGCCTTCACTTCAAAACGCCGCACGTGGGGATCCTGCGATTGGCCGGCCACGTAGAGGATCGAGATGTTGTCGGAATCGAGAGGGTTGGGGCAACTGCAGGACAAAAACCAAAGAAGCCTAGAGTGGATGCAATACAATCCGACACTGCCGCCTCTAACCAGGCCAATCAGGCAGTGTATTCATAACCATTTCATTCAATAACAGTTTAAGGGTGGGTGTTCCCATCACTGAACTCAGACTCAAGAACAGTATTTTACAGCAAGCCACTCTGAATGACTGCATATAGAAGCGGCAATAATAGAATATGGCCTCATTAGAGCTGGACACAGCCTGGATCCTTACATCACTTTAGTCTGTACAGAATAAGGGGATGATTGTCACATGTGGGGTGTTTCCAAGGTAATTAGTGTGGTCACTGATGGCTCTTCAAGGGGGTCAACAGTGCTGCTACTGATACAAGCCCAACATGGTAACTAGACTCAGCATGGCTACTCAGGTCCAGCACAGCTCACTCAAAGGAAACGACATGCATTGCAGTTTTAAATGCATGATTGCCACAGCCTTCTACTTCAAACCTACCCCTCATACAGCAGCACCAAGGCACTCTTAGCAGAGCGAGGGTAGGCCACGCAGTAGTGCACCACCAGAGTGGCTTTAGGGTTGGGAGCGTTTATTCGCAGTTCCAGGTACACAGGTTTACCCAGGAGAACTTTCAGGGGCTGGTGATCCTCAGAGCAGAATTTGGTGAAGGTCTCATCTGCAAAAAATAAAAAGGATTTAGGAATGGGTTTAACAGGAGTTCAGTTAATGTGCATTTGAAACAGAGTGGAAGAAGTGTGTTATGTAGGCAGATATACACAGCCACTTCATTAGGTGCTAGTAAAAGGTTGGACCCCCCTTTTGCCTTCAGAACTGCCTTAATTCATCTGGAACCAGTCTGCCCATTCTCCTCGGACCGCTCACATCAACAAGGCATTTTCGTCCACACAACTGCCGCTCACTGGATATCTCCCCTTTTTCAGACCATTCTCTGTAAACCCTAGAGATGGTTGTGCGTGAAAATCCCAGTAGATCAGCAGTTTCTGAAATACTCAGACCAGTCCGTCCGGCACCAACAACCATGCCACGTTCAAAGTTGCTTAAATCCCCTTTCTTCCCCATTCTGATGCTTGATCTGCACTTCTTGACCACCTCTACATGGCTGGTGAGTGCAAGCTGTAGTAACCGATCAACTAGGGGCATTATTTACTATTCTTCAAGTTATTCTATGCAGGTATAGAAGTGAGTGTCCCTCCACAACTGCTGGGCACTCTGGGGGCACATTAAAAACACATGCCAGTTGAGGAGCAAAGAGGGAAAGTGTATGCAGAGTTAGAGCAGTTCTGAAACCTAAAGCTAAAAAAGTCACCCAACATCATGATCTCATCTTTAGCCCAGAGGACACAGCATCCATGGTTTCCAAAGAGAATTTGATCTGTTGGACTACTGGACACTTTTCCGCTTCAACTCAAATGAGCTCAGGCCCAGAGAAGGTGGCAGCATTTCTGGTTCTTCACATGGTAGAGTTTTAACTTTCATTTGTTAACACAGCGATGAAGTGGGTTGCTCTTAAGAAGAAAATATTTTACCCTGCGCAATCCGAAGCTGGACTCCATACAGTCCCTTGGCCCTCACCAAGGCTGGCAGGCTGGCACTCTTCACCATGTATCCAGCACTAGCCCAGCCCTTCATCAAACGGCTTTGAGAAGCCTGCGGCGCCAGAGGGTCTGCAAGGACCGGAGAGTCCGCAAGGTCCAAACTGCCCTTTGAGTAGCGACACTCAACCATAAGCCTGAAAGGAAACAGCATTTAATGTTAGCTACACACCACAGATTCAAAAGACATCAGAATACCAGATTAGACGTTTAACAGTATTATATACCAGCATTATGTTACACATTGCATGTGCAAACCGTAACATGACATGTTTACAGACTGGCCTGCACCATTTTGATGAAAAACCTTCAAAACATCCTGGCTCAACTTGCATTTTTTATTTTCCAAGTAAAACATCCTCTACAGCTTCAATGTGGCATTAATGCAGGTTGAGAAAAATACAATATAAAATGTGCCATTACTTTTTAATGCAGTTATTTGCTGAACTTGCCTTTGAAGAATGTTGCCTTTGCAAATTAAGATCAAGATTAAGTGACCCTTATAAGTCCCACCATGGGGAAATTTCACCTCTGCATTTAACCCATCCGTGAAGTGAACCACCACACACACGGGGCAGTGAGCACACTTGCCCGGAGCGGTGGGCAGCCCAATCCGCAGCACCCGGGGAGCAATTGGGGGTTAGGTGTCTTGCTCAAGGACACCTCAGTCATGTGCTGTCGGCTCTGGGGATCGAACCGGCGACCTTCCGGTCACAAGGCTGGATCCCTAACCTCCAGCCTATGACTGCCCCAACATGGAAAATATGCAAAATTGGTCATGTTAGCCCTCCTTCCAAAGCCACAGGCCCAAAACACCCAATTAGTCACCACAATTAAACCTGAACAAGCTGGCTACAACACCTCATTCGTAAAAAATGCGCTGTTAAAAGCCAATAGTGACCAACTTGAGAAACACTCAAAGCAAAACGCTTCCTCAAAACTACAACGCAGACATTGAACATCCAGATTACATACAAGATAAGCCACAGCTAGCTGGTATATTAGTGTTAGAATAAGCCAAGTCAAAGTTCATTTATATACTATATTATATAACTATCAACTACAGAATTCTGGAAAACCTCACCCATTTGAAAAAACCTAAATACTTACCAGTCCAACAGAAAATGAGGCATTCAGGCACTTTTCCACAGTTCCACTTCCATTTTTCTTTAGCATTCAAGTTGTTGGAACCTGGGCAACTTCCCCTGCCATTTTTATGAGCAGAGCTGGGCGATATGGCCAAATTTTTTCACAAATATTCATATGTTTGATATCAATACATGTCACAATAAAGGTCAAATCATTTCTTTCCAGCTCCTGGGTGGGTAAACCGGTTTAAACCATCCTTTATGGTCAGAACACGACAAACACCCACTCAAACAGTGGAACATTTCACAGATGCCATGGGACAGCGGGAGACAGTGTCCGATTAGTCGTTTTTACCAGCTGGAAAAGCACGGCTGCAGTTTTTGTAACTCAATTTAAGACAAAAAAAATTTTTAGCCGTCTGGTGAGGAGTGCGCTGCCATCCCATTACAAAGGGGGAAACAAGGGCCCCAACAACAACAACGCTAAACATCGCAGCATTGACACAGCTAGCAGAAGTCTGGATATCGCTGTTCTTGGAGCAGTTAAGGGGTGAACCTCAATACATCGGACGCTCACCATGTAAAAGCTTTAACTGCAGTGTGTCTCACGCAAGACAGTCTTCCCTTTAGGTCCATTTAAACTGAAGTCAGTGTTAGCGTACATTTGATCTACAGTATCAATACAACCCCCCCCGAACTCACCTGACAGGATTATCCCTGATTATGATGCCGTACTGCAGGATGCGCTTCCTGATTGGCGACTGCACTTCAGCCAAGTAAACTGTGTTCTCCAATTTGCTGATTAAGAAAAAGCTCAAATTAGTCCTTAATTACAGAGTTAAAGTCAAAGGGGCACGTTAAAAAGGTCACAGCTGGAAAATCTCACATAAGAACGCGTTCCACACCGTCACCCCAAACTTGAAAACGGCAAAGTCTCTGTTGGCAATGACGGGTTTACAGCTACTCCTCCCCACCGCCATCAGACGTGCAGGGTTTATGGGCAAACCAGCAACGTTGGAGGGAACGACAAAGATGAACTGCCCGTCAGCCAAAACATACTTAAATGGGAGAGGGAGAAGAATGGATAGGTCAAACTTGGCTGCATAGAAACAGAGCGAGGAAGTACAGTTCAACAATCTGTAAAATGTAGTGAATAAAAAAAAAAAAAGGGTCATTAAAAAACCCCAAAAACCCACTCCATATTTACTACATCTACATATTTCTGGAAAACTGGCCATATGAAATTATACACCACCCAAGAGAAGCTGAAAAACTGAAATTTATGACTAAATTACAATTTCTATAATTGTGTACAATTTATACTCCTGTATATGGAATAACTGTACTCATTGTGAGTTTTGAGAATTAAACCCTTCCAGCAGAAGCACCACATTCCTAAAACCTGAAAAAGATGCAAGAACAGCTGCACAATCCCTTGAAAAATGTACAAATACTTGGTGGACCAAGCAGATTTAGTCGCTGCACTTGATGTTAATCAATTTCAAACTGTTTAAAATGTGCATTGCACCCTTGCTCTACATGCAACAAATACTGTATGGACCAATTTACCATCCATGGGGGTAGTAACAGGCGAAAGTCGCCTCGTCTCTGCAGCATCCTTTCCTCAGACACTCGGCAGCTGTAGTCCCAGGACGACCACACGGCAATCTCTGACCACTAGGAAAGCTGCAGCCTGCAAGGAATGTGGCATTAGACTGTTCAGAATGAATTTAGTACATATACATCCTTAAACAATACAACCACTACCAAATAAGTCACTGTATATGGGCTAGTGTACCAATTAAAGGAAAAACTGGAGGCAGCAATTCAACGGCATCAGTGGTAGAGTCAATTTTACTCAATATGCTATTAAACAGGAAAATTAGGCATCAATATTTAAACATCAAAATATTACATAATACTCTCACTTTTGGCCAAAATGCAAGGACAAGTGTATTGCTACTGTCATAAAAATTTCTTAAATTTACAGAAGAAGGACAACACTAATTTAAGTCGATAGAAGCAGAGTTTTACTGGGGTCCCAACTCTGCTTACATATGTACATACAACTTCTGAAACTTCTCAGGGGCCCCTTTAGTGCCCTTCTGCAGCCCCTGGGGTCCAGTTTGAGAACAGCTGATGCAAAGAATCAATTTGAACATCTGCACAGCCTTCTGAAAGTGGGTCATGCAGTCCTGTTAGCAGCAGCACAGAGAGCCTCACCTTTTTTGAAGTTGAATGCAGCGCAAGAGATGAGGGCATGGCCATCACCTGAACTGGTTGGTGTAGGGGACAGTTGTTCCCATTGGGCAGTGGGCAGTGGAACCCTGGTGAAGGGGACAGTTGTTCCATTGGGCAGTGGGCAGTGGAACCCCTGGTGAAGGGGACAGTTGTTCCCATTGGAGAGTGGGCAGTGGAACCCCTGGTGAAGGGGACAGTTGTTCCCATTGGGAAAGTGGGCGGTGGAACCCCTGGTGTAGGGAACAGTGGACCAAATTCAGGAGAGGACAGTGGCACCAATCGGGGAGAGGAGAGTCGATCCCCTGGTGTAGGGAACAGGATACAACCATTAATGAATAAGTCACTGTATATAGGCTAGTGTACAATAAAAAGGCATTAAAAACTGGAGGCACCAATTCAATTGCATCAACGGTAGAATCAATTTTATATTCAATATAAAAAAAGAGGCATGTTGAATAAAGATAGTCACTCATTTTTGGCCAAGACAACTAAAAGGACAAACAGCACTGCTGTTGGGGAAAAAACCTTGCATCTCAAATGCAAGTTTACAGGAAAAGGACAACACCAATAGTTAATAATACAAGACCAAGATCGGGGCATTGTTTTGGTCCATTCCTCATGAAGTTTACAAAGTCTATAAAAGGACAAGCATTTTCAAATAACAAATGAAGAACGATAAAAATGGAGATACAAGGTTCCGACAGCAGTGATATCCACCTAGTCTCAGGTAGCAAGCTCAATAGGGAGCAACCGAGCTCTGGAGTGATCAGAGGTCTCCCAAGCTTTCACCCAGTTTGATTTTCAGCAAAACATACTGTAGAGCGAGACAGTCAGTGAGGCAACTTTATGTAGGCTACTGTGGCCAGGGAAGTGATCAGAAAACATGGATTCAAACGGATGGGGTGGGCGAATACTTCTGGAAAGTACATTTTCATATTGGACAAGCTTGACCTTGAGCTTCCTTATCTAGCTAAAACTGAGAAATTAGATTTACAGCAGTAACATCTGCACAGCCTTCTGAAAGCAAGTCATGCAGTACTGTTCGCAGCAGAACAGGGAGGCTCACCTCGTTGTTTGCATTTTGAACGACGCCAAGAGACGAGGGCACCGCCGGCACATGCATACTGGTTGGTGTGGGAGACGGTTGTTCCCATTGGAAAGCGGCAGTGGAACCCGGTGTAGGGAACAGCGGATCAAATTCAGGAAAGAACAGCAGATCCAATGGGGAAGGATCAGGTTGGGGAACGGACACTGGTTCCCCTGCGGTAGGGGACAGCGGATAAGGAAAGTACCGCTGCACTGCTTGGGGAGAGGATATCTGACAGCAGGGTAGGACAGAACAGGATGGCGTGAAGATCGTGGTTTTTTTTTGAAGAGGGCGCATCACTGGGGTACTGCAGGACACCGTGACGATCTCAAGCTGCCCAGTGCCTTTACGATACAGGAATCTCAGAGTGTAGCTGCCCTCCTGCAAACATTCATACATGATCATTTACCTGTATAGTTGATCTAGTTTATTAATGCTGATAAATTAAGAACCTGTATATAAACTTGCCACCTAAACAGTGACGGGACAGGCAGCGAAGTGGACGTGAAGAACAACCCTCCCGTTTTCCCTGGTTAGAGAGTAGTCACAGGCCTCTGGAAGGCTGAAGACGGGATACATTCCTGACGAATCTGAGAAAGAACTCACTGTAACTCAGCATGTCCACGCCAATAAAGCTTCCATCAACCGATCTGGAAAACTTGCATCAGGGCAAACAGCGTTTAGGAGATTTTAGTAGAGGTTAAAAGTGTTTAGGGGAGTTCAGGAGCTCCTTTTCCGTTCACTAACTGAGCTACATGTAAAGTAAAAAATAGAGTTGTCCTCCTCAAAGCTTCGGAAGAGGAAAGTAATCTTTTCCCCTCTGTGGCAAAGAGAGAGATTTAAGAAGGACATCAATAATTTGGAGAAAAAGGGATTAGAGTTGCATTTATCTCCAGCTGGTTTCTTGATACGATTAATCTGCAACGACAAACTGTGAAACACCCGTTCCACCTTAAATGCAGCAGCAGTTACGTTCTGGCGCATCAGGTACAATTTAAGGTGGAAAGGGAACTTTGAACAAGAAGCTGGTCGAAGGGAGAGACGTTTTACAATAAACTGTTCTACTTTTGAAGAGAAGTTTCCTCCCAGAGCTGTTACTCAGCTGAGCTGAAGCTTAAACTAGGGCACAGTTAGACTGCTAGTATATAGCATTATATACTGGTATATTAGAACACACTGATGCACAGGACATAGCTGGTGTTGCGGCTCCCAACATGGTGTGATTTCCATTAAAAGGGACAAAATGGCTCTTAACATCTGGGCACCCACTGCTTGTGTAGAGGAACATGTAGGTGAAAAACGTTAAACAGAACCGCTCCCTGCCCACCTCGGATGAAAAACGTAGGACTGATCGAAACAGCTTGCTTACCAAAGACCTGCATCTCAGAGAGAGAGCCTGGGGGCAAAACTACCGCCATAGCATTTTCACCACAAAACACCAAGTATCTCTGGCCTTCTGCCGAGCCATCCTGCTGCTCTGCGCCTCCTTCATCTAAGGTGCCTTCGCTTGGGTCGATGGCCTGCTCTGAATTCAGGGTCTCAATCATCACACTGCCCTGCCTCAGCCCGCAAGCAAGAGTCAGAAGCAGGAGCAGGACGATGGCGGGCTGCAATGAAGCCATGTTTGAGGTCAAAGGCCCCAAAACTGGTGTGAACTCGCTGCAGCTCCCGACAGCCTTTAATAGACTTGGGAGTCGATTCCGGAAAGAGTCGGCTCTCTGATTCCAGGCACTTTGGAGTTGATTGCCCCCCGTGACTTCATGCTCGGCCATAATAGCGTCGTATGTGCTTAATGTCGTACGTTTTATATCGCTGCACCTCACGGTTCGCCGTGGTTTCGCTGTCTTTGGGATCAAGAATCGAGAAAACTGTGGTGAGGAATCGATTCATAGAGTCGACTCCATTGATAGGCATCACGTGGAATCGGAACCGGAGTCGACTCCTTCAGCAGGTGCGTGCGAGAAGATGAAGAACACCTGGCTACAATGAAAATGTGCACACACTTAAAATGTTCCCTCTCCTTTCTTTCTTTCTTATTTTGGTTTTGTCTGATTTGGTGTATATAGAACCCTTTTCAAAACCATTCTATACAGAACCATATGCAACTCATTCTCCATCAATTTCCTGCTGAAAAGAACAATTTAGTCATGCAAAGGCTTTTTTCAACACTCATGTTTCTATATAAAATCTAAAGACCTAAAGAATCTAAATTCCTAAAGAACCTTCAAAGAGCCATCTTTTTGTAAGAGTGGACTCAATGGTCAGTGGTCAAGCAGGGTTATGGTTCACCAGCCAACAGGTTGGTGTACTGTGATCCTAAAGCCCTCCCAACATCATAAATCATGATTAAAATTATTACGGTGCTCTGTGACGCATTTGGGAACAAACCATCATTTTATTTCCTGCCTTTTCTCTCTGTGTCGCAGGAACAAGCACATCACGATTGACCTCGGGACTGGTAACAAGATCAACTGGACCATGGAGGACAAGCAGGAGATGATAGACATAATGGAGACCATCTACAGGGGAGCCAGGAAATGACGAGGTCTGGTGGTGTCCCCCAAAGACTACTTCACCAAATACAGATACTGATGCCCCCTCTTTCATTCATTCTCCAGTCTTACTCATTGCCATGTCCTCTTCCCGGATTCCTCCATGGGACTGTTTTCATGTGGACAGTGAAGCGGCCTTGTGTAGGATTTTATTTAAAGGACTCCCCCAGTGTTGCAGTTACCATCAGAAACTGCTCCAGCACACCTTTTCTGTTTTTCCTCTGTGTTGTGAATAAATATTTCTAAGAAAAAAAAAAAGTGTTGAAGGAAATTCTGAGGAATGCAGTGTTGGGAAGTCAGTGTGTGAGCTGCTGTGTTTGCTAAGCCGTTTTTAGTTCATCTGCTACAGCGAAGAGGCTTTGTCACATTAAGTGAAACCTCAGTTTATCCAGCTTAAGTTAAAACTGACCAGTAGTTATGAACTCGATGGAGCAGCTATAATACAAAACTCACTAAACTCAGGTTTACACACACGTTCCTTAAAAGACTGTCTAAGAAAAGGGGTCACAGTCTAGAACACATTCATGCTCTATCCTCATGTTTGGAGGACCAGATTGATCCAGCAAACACACACCTGTTATGCTTCCATACTTGGAATGAAGGTTCTGTTGGTACATTTCTTGTTCATTGAGGTACAGTGTAAGTGTTCCCTCAAGAGGTTCTGCAGTGGTTCTAATTGTGAACCTTAAAATCAGTTTCTCCAGTTGAAAAGTTGGTATTTGGACCTTTTTCATAACCGAATGTTTTAAAACAGAACAGTAGAATAAAAGCCTGGAGGCGAGGCGGGGTGTGTGGACTCAGTACAGCTTAGAACAGATCATTTAAGCGGTCGGGGTGGAGGTATAGCAACCATCCATACTAAAGCTTTAGGCGTGAACCAGAAAGTAGGACCTACATTTTCATCTTTTGAAGTTCTTGTACTTAATATACTTGAGCAAGGAACAAATAAACATTCATTTTTATTAATCACAATTTACAGGCCACCCGGTCCGTATTCTCAGTTCTTACAGGAATTCGCTGAGTTTCTATCAAGCCTAATAACGTTTTCAAGTAAAATATTAATTGTCGGAGATTTTAATGTCCACATTGACAACCCTCACGACACATTAAGTAAGGCATTCATATCTATCATAGACTCCATGGGATTCACCCAAATTATAAAAGGGCCCACACACTACCTCAACCACACTCTAGACTTAATACTGACCTTTGGTGTAGACATAGTTAACTTAGCCATTCTCCCCCAGAGCAAAGCCGTCTCAGACCATTACTTAATCTCATACAAAATCCAGTTTAGTGGTAATGTGCGTTCATCACCATGTTATCAGGTTAAGAGGACTATAAGTTCCTCCACAGCTGGCAGCTTTATCAGAAACCTCCCGCAGTTATCAACTTCAGTCAGCAGTCCATCTAATCCTACTGAATTAGATACTATGACCAAATTCCTAGAGGATACTCTTCGATCTACGTTAGACAGTGTAGCTCCATTAAAAGCAAAATAGTACGGCAGAAAAAACTCGCCCCTTGGTCTAACGATCACACTCGAGCTTTAAAACAGACTGCCAGACAACTAGAGCGAAAATGGCGTCCGACTAAATTAGAAGTGTTCCAGTCCGCCTGGAAGGAGAGCCTTATAGACTATAGAAGAGCTCTTACTGCAGCATGCTCAGCCTATCTCTCCTCTCTCATAGAAAACAATAAGAACAATCCTAGACTATTATTTAGCACAATTTCTAAACTAACAGAGAACAAAAGAGTCACTGAACCCCAGATGACCAGATGGCCTATAGCAGCAATGATTTTATGAATTTCTTTAGTGATAAAATCGAAAAAATTAGACCGAAAATTCTGAATGCACAGTTAAACTCCACAAACATGCTGGCTTATAAATCCAGTCTAGACCCTGAGAATATTAGAGTCACTGCAGATAGGCTGGAATCGTTTACATTACTCCAAGAAAATGAACTAGTCAAAATAGTTTCTTCTGCAAAACCATCGACCTGTATTCTAGACCCAATTCCTACAGGTCTACTCAAGGAAATCTTATCAGAAATAACTAAGCCTATTCTGTCAATAATAAACTCCTCTCTTAGTCTCGGATATATATCACAAAATTTTTAAACTTGCAGTAATTAGACCGCTGATTAAGAAAGCTAACCTCGATCCCTGTGAACTATCAAATTATAGACCTCTCAAATCTCCCCTTTATATCCAAGATCCTGGAAAAAGTGGTAACCAAACAATTAAGCTCTTATCTGCATAGGAATAATCTACATGAAAAAATTCAGTCTGGTTTTAGGCCACATCATATTACAGAAACAGCATTAGTAAAAATTATAAATGATCTTCTATTATTCACGGACCAAGGAAATGTGTCGTTGTTAGTCCTCCTTGATCTTAGTGCAGCATTTGACACAATAGACCACTCTATCCTACTAGATAGACTAGAAAACCTTGTAGGGGTAACAGGAACAGCTCTTTCCTGGTTCAGGTCCTACCTCACTGATCGATATCAGTTTGTTAATGTAAAGGGTGAATCATCTGTTCGTGCAAACGTAATGTATGGTGTTCCACAAGGCTCTGTTTAGGACCTATATTATTCACAATATATATATGCTACCACTAGGCACCATTATCAGTAAACACGGCATAAATTTCCACTGCTATGCCGATGACACCCAGTTATATATATCAAGCAAACCAAATGACAAAATTAAACTTGGCATGATTGAGGACTGTATAAAAGACATAAAAGATTGGATGTCAAGCAATTTTCTGCTACTTAACTCAGACAAAACAGAGGTCCTGCTTCTGGGTTCAAAATTAGCCAGAAACAAACTGTCTAATTTAACACTTAATCTCTCAGTTTCATCAAGCTTATCTGTTAAAAATCTTGGTGTCATGATAGACGCTGATCTATCCTTCGACACACATATAACTAATATCTCTAGAACAGCCTTCCTGCATCTCCGCAACATTGCTAAATTAAGAAATGCATGATCCCTACAGGATGCAGAAAAGCTAGTTCATGCATTTATTACTTCAAGGCTAGATTATTGTAATGCCCTGCTGTCTGGATGTCCCAGCAAAAGCCTTAACAAGCTTCAGCTAGTCCAGAACGCTGCAGCCAGAAAGTTCGACCATATTAGTCCAGTTTTATCAAACCTGCACTGGTTACCAGTCAAATTTCACATCGATTATAAAATTCTATTACTGACACATAAAGCTCTAAACGGGCTCGCCCCTCAGTACCTGAGTGAGCTCCTCTCCCACTATGAACCATCATGCCTACTTCACAAGGTGCTGGCTTACTACTGGTACCTAGAATTAATAAAGTTACATCAGGAGGGGAAGAGCTTTCTCATACAAAGCCCCCCAGCTCTGGAATAATCTTCCTGCTAATGTTCGGGAATCAGACAGCCTCAATCTTTAAGTCTAGGCTAAAAACTTTTGTACAGTCAAGCATTTGGTGATTAGTCTTCCCTGTCAGGTCTAGACCTGCTGGAGTCTCCACTGCTCTGTTTTACTGTAACCTGTGGTCAGCCACTCTTTACAGAACTGTTTTTTTCTTTCTTTTCTCTGCCGAGCTGATCAGCTGCCCATCCTGTGCGTCTGATGCTGTTGCCTCTTCTGCCTTGATTGGTGCCGCTGCTCACCAGCCTTCCGGACCAGTTTGACCACCACTGAACTTCTTGCTTTACAGAGCTGTGCAATCCTCACCCTCAGATCTTTTCTTTTCCCACTTTACTATAATACTTCATACTAATAATGTTTGCTATCTGGTGTCGACCAGAGGAGGATGGGTTCCCCTTCTGAGTCTTGGTTCCTCTCAAGGTTTCTTCCTCTTTTAGGGAGTTTTTCCTTGCCACCGTCGCCACTGGCTTGCTCATGGGGGCTCGGACCCGGATTTTCTCTCCTTTTCTTTTCTCTTCTCTCTGTAATACTGATTGTTTTGTAAAGCTGCTTTGTGACAACACCTGTTGTAAAAAGCGCTATATGAATTAATTTTGCTTGCTTGATTTCAGTGGATCATGGCTCAGTTATGTTCCCTGACTAAGGGACTGAGATGGAACCCCAATAAAATGGTTTTGTTTGAGAGTGTAGACTGAACAGCTTGTGGCACAACACAAAAGCATGTGGACTTGTTTGAAGTCAAAAACTGAAGTACCTGAAGAACAGACCAACATGCAAAAACAGTGTAGTTCAAAATGAGCCTTTCTGAACGCTCATTGCACCACCAGACTTTTAATAAGGCACATTTAAATGAACGAGTCTCAAAACATTGAATTTAAAAGTGCTTGACTTTTAATTGAGAATATGAGTTCAACACATCTGCAGCTGTGGTAGATGAAGACTGGAAGGGAAGTAAAAAGAAAGTGTTAGTGTTCATTAAATACATCAAAACATTTAACCAGTGATTATGAATAGGGAAAAAAAAAAAAAAAAGCAGTACAAAGCACAGAGTTTCTCAACTCCATTACTGTGTGTGAGCTTGCATCAAGTGCTATATTTGAGCCTATTAAACTACAAATCCTGGCCAGAGAGTTGGAGCTGGCTTCTCAGACGCAGTTTAAGCTTGGAATAAATAAAGTATTTAGCATTAACTATACAATTTGCATTGTGAGTTTTGGGGATTTGGACCTCTCTGGTAGAAGTGTGTAACTGCAGGGGGTGTGGTATCTGCAAGGTGGGAGGGGCCTGTTAAACCATTACAACTGCTTTAGGGTGGATACATTACAGCAGACAAAGTGGAGAGACGGAGTCACTCAAACAGAAGCGAGTCATCAGATGAGAACATGCCAAAAGCCAGCGTTAGCAAGTTTGCTGAAAGACTGTCTATTCAGCAGTTAGACACCAGATAAAAAGAGAAGATGCTCTTTATGATCTGGTTTACCAACAAAGGTAAGAGTTGAATCCTCACTGCTGGCAAAACCCAAAAATAAATTGTCAAAATAAAACTGATAGATTTGCATACAAACCATGTGTATGAATAATTATTAAAAACACACCTTGCCATCAAAGCAGGTCTCCTTACACGGAGTCTGGGACGGCATACAGACCTCGGTAGAGCACATGAAGTAGATCTGTGAAAGGAGGGAAAGACATTGAGCATCTGAGACCTATTAAATCATCTCAGAACAGAAGGGGGATTACTGCACCTCCTCATTGAGGTATTTATTGGTGGACTTGTCCATAAACTGGAAGGCCTTCACTTCAAAACGCCGCACGTGGGGATCCTGCGATTGGCCGGCCACGTAGAGGATCGAGATGTTGTCGGAATCGAGAGGGTTGGGGCAACTGCAGGACAAAAACCAAAGAAGCCTAGAGTGGATGCAATACAATCCGACACTGCCGCCTCTAACCAGGCCAATCAGGCAGTGTATTCATAACCATTTCATTCAATAACAGTTTAAGGGTGGGTGTTCCCATCACTGAACTCAGACTCAAGAACAGTATTTTACAGCAAGCCACTCTGAATGACTGCATATAGAAGCGGCAATAATAGAATATGGCCTCATTAGAGCTGGACACAGCCTGGATCCTTACATCACTTTAGTCTGTACAGAATAAGGGGATGATTGTCACATGTGGGGTGTTTCCAAGGTAATTAGTGTGGTCACTGATGGCTCTTCAAGGGGGTCAACAGTGCTGCTACTGATACAAGCCCAACATGGTAACTAGACTCAGCATGGCTACTCAGGTCCAGCACAGCTCACTCAAAGGAAACGACATGCATTGCAGTTTTAAATGCATGATTGCCACAGCCTTCTACTTCAAACCTACCCCTCATACAGCAGCACCAAGGCACTCTTAGCAGAGCGAGGGTAGGCCACGCAGTAGTGCACCACCAGAGTGGCTTTAGGGTTGGGAGCGTTTATTCGCAGTTCCAGGTACACAGGTTTACCCAGGAGAACTTTCAGGGGCTGGTGATCCTCAGAGCAGAATTTGGTGAAGGTCTCATCTGCAAAAAATAAAAAGGATTTAGGAATGGGTTTAACAGGAGTTCAGTTAATGTGCATTTGAAACAGAGTGGAAGAAGTGTGTTATGTAGGCAGATATACACAGCCACTTCATTAGGTGCTAGTAAAAGGTTGGACCCCCCTTTTGCCTTCAGAACTGCCTTAATTCATCTGGAACCAGTCTGCCCATTCTCCTCGGACCGCTCACATCAACAAGGCATTTTCGTCCACACAACTGCCGCTCACTGGATATCTCCCCCTTTTCAGACCATTCTCTGTAAACCCTAGAGATGGCTGTGCGTGAAAATCACAGTAGATCAGCAGTTTCTGAAATACTCAGACCAGCCCGTCCGGCACCAACAACCATGCCACGTTCAAAGTTGCTTAAATCCCCTTTCTTCCCCATTCTGATGCTTGATCTGCACTTCTTGACCACCTCTACATGGCTGGTGAGTGCAAGCTGTAGTAACCGATCAACTAGGGGTATTATTTACTATTCTTCAAGTTATTCTATGCAGGTATAGAAGTGAGTGCTGAGGGAGCAGGAGCCTCCAGGTTTAACGGCACCCTCCAAAACAAGTTCAGATTTTAACAAATACATGTGCTTGATTTAAAATGAAGCATTTTTGTTCCTGTTCTCAGGTCCTGCACCGTTCAAAGTTAATCCTGTATTACAGGTCATTACAGTGAGCCGATTCAGTTCCCTCCACAACTGCTGGGCACTCTGGGGGCACATTAAAAACACATGCCAGTTGAGGAGCAAAGAGGGAAAGTGTATGCAGAGTTAGAGCAGTTCTGAAACCTAAAGCTAAAAAAGTCACCCAACATCATGATCTCATCTTTAGCCCAGAGGACACAGCATCCATGGTTTCCAAAGAGAATTTGATCTGTTGGACTACTGGACACTTTTCCGCTTCAACTCAAATGAGCTCAGGCCCAGAGAAGGTGGCAGCATTTCTGGTTCTTCACATGGTAGAGTTTTAACTTTCATTTGTTAACACAGCGATGAAGTGGGTTGCTCTTAAGAAGAAAATATTTTACCCTGCGCAATCCGAAGCTGGACTCCATACAGTCCCTTGGCCCTCACCAAGGCTGGCAGGCTGGCACTCTTCACCATGTATCCAGCACTAGCCCAGCCCTTCATCAAACGGCTTTGAGAAGCCTGCGGCGCCAGAGGGTCTGCAAGGACCGGAGAGTCCGCAAGGTCCAAACTGCCCTTTGAGTAGCGACACTCAACCATAAGCCTGAAAGGAAACAGCATTTAATGTTAGCTACACACCACAGATTCAAAAGACATCAGAATACCAGATTAGACGTTTAACAGTATTATATACCAGCATTATGTTACACATTGCATGTGCAAACCATAACATGACATGTTTACAGACTGGCCTGCACCATTTTGATGAAAAACCTTCAAAACATCCTGGCTCAACTTGCATTTTTTATTTTCCAAGTAAAACATCCTCTACAGCTTCAATGTGGCATTAATGCAGGTTGAGAAAAATACAATATAAAATGTGCCATTACTTTTTAATGCAGTTATTTGCTGAACTTGCCTTTGAAGAATGTTGCCTTTGCAAATTAAGATCAAGATTAAGTGACCCTTATAAGTCCCACCATGGGGAAATTTCACCTCTGCATTTAACCCATCCGTGAAGTGAACCACCACACACACACGGGGCAGTGAGCACACTTGCCCAGAGCGGTGGGCAGCCCAATCCGCAGCACCCGGGGAGCAATTGGGGGTTAGGTGTCTTGCTCAAGGACACCTCAGTCATGTGCTGTCGGCTCTGGGGATCGAACCGGCGACCTTCCGGTCACAAGGCTGGATCCCTAACCTCCAGCCTATGACTGCCCCAACATGGAAAATATGCAAAATTGGTCATGTTAGCCCTCCTTCCAAAGCCACAGGCCCAAAACACCCAATTAGTCACCACAATTAAACCTGAACAAGCTGGCTACAACACCTCATTCGTAAAAAATGCGCTGTTAAAAGCCAATAGTGACCAACTTGAGAAACACTCAAAGCAAAACGCTTCCTCAAAACTACAACGCAGACATTGAACATCCAGATTACATACAAGATAAGCCACAGCTAGCTGGTATATTAGTGTTAGAATAAGCCAAGTCAAAGTTCATTTATATACTATATTATATAACTATAATCAACTACATAATTCTGGAAAACCTCTTGCTTTTTCCATCCACTTTGTTCAAAGCCTTTTCCACTTCCATTTTTCTTTAGCATTCAAGTTGTTGGAACCTGGGCAACTTCCCCTGCCATTTTGTGAGCAGAGCTGGGCGATATGGCCAAATTTTTTCACGAAACAAAATTCATATGTTTGATATCAATACATGTCACAATAAAGGTCAAATCATTTCTTTCCAGTTTGAAGGCTGATTTTTGCTCCTGGGTGGGGAAACGGGTTTAAACCATCCTTTATGGTCAAAACACGACAAACACCCACTCAAACAGTGGAACATTTCACAGATGTCATGGGACAGCGGGAGAAAGTGCCCGATTAGTCGTTTTTACCAGCTGGAAAGGCACGGCTGCAGTTTTTGTAACTCAATTTAAGAAAAAAGTTTTTTGCCATGTGGTGAGGAGTGCGCTGCCATCCCGTTACAAAGGGGGAAACAAGGGCCCCAACAACAACGCTAAACATCGCAGCATTCAGACAAGCTAGCAGAAGTCTGGATATCGCTGTTCTATGGGAGCAGTTTAAGGGGTGAACCTCAATACATCGGACGCTCACCATGTAAAAGCTTTAACTGCAGTGTGTCTCAGGCAAGACAGTCTTCCCTTTAGGTACATTTAAACTGAAGTCAGTGTTAGCATCTCATTTGATCTACAGTATCAATACAACCCCCCCGACTCACCTGACAGGAATATCCCTGGTAATGATGCCGTACTGCAGGACGCGCTTCCTGATTGGTGACTGCACTTCAGCCAAGTAAACGGTTGTTTCTCCAATTTGCTGATTAACAAAAAGCTCAAATTAGTCCTTAATTACAGAGTTAAAGTCAAAGGGGCACGTTACAAAAAGTCACAGCTGGAAAATCTCACGTAAGAATGTGTTCCACACTCCGTCACCCCAAACTTGAAAACGGCAAAGTCTCTGTTGGCAATGACTGGTTTACAGCTACTCCTCCCCACCACCATCAGACGTGCAGGGTTTATGGGCAAACCAGCAACGTTGGAGGGAACGACAAAGATGAACTGCCTGTCGGCCAAACATACTTAAATGGGAGAGGGAGAAGAAAATGGATAAGTCAAACTTGGCTGCATAGAAACAGAGCGAGGAAGTACAGTTCAACAATTTGTAAAAATGTAGTGAATAAAAAAAAGGGTCATTAAAAAAAACCAAAAACCCACTCCATATTTACTACATATACATATTTAGAGAAATGTGTCCATATGAAATTACACACCACCCAAGAGAAGCGAAAATTTAAAATTTATGACTAAATTACAATTTCTATAATTGTGTACAAGTTATACTCCTGTATATGGAATAACTGTACTCATTGTGAGTTTTGAGAATTAAACCCTTCCAGCAGAAGCACCACATTCCTAAAAACCTGAAAAAGATGCAAGAACAGCTGCACAATCCCTTGAAAAATGTACAAATGCTTGGTGGACCAAGCAGATTTAGTCGCTGCACTTTGATGTTAATCAATTTCAAACTGTTTAAAATGTGCATTTGCACCCTTGCTCTACATGCAACAAATACTGTATGGATCAATTTACCATCCATGGGGTAGTAACAGGCGAAAGTCGCCTCGTCTCTGCAGCATCCTCTCCTCAGACACTCGGCAGCTGTAGTCCCAGGACGACCACACGGCAATCTCTGACCACTAGGAAAGCTGCAGCCTGCAAGGAATGTGACATTAGACTGTTCGGAATGAATTTAGTACATTATTATACATCCTTAAACAATACAACCACTACCAAATAAGTCACTGTATATGGGCTAGTGTACCAATTAAAGGAAAAACTGGAGGCAGCAATTCAATGGCATCAGTGGTAGAGTCAATTTTACTCAATATGCTATTAAACCAGAAAATTCAGCATCAATATTTTAAACAAAATATTATATAATACTCTCTTTTGGCCAAAATGCAAGGACAAGTGTATTGCTACTGTCAAAAAAACTGGGGTCCCAACTCTTGCTTACATATGTACATACAACTTCTGAAACTTCACAGGGGCCCCTTTAGTGCCCTTCTGCAGCCCCCTGGGGTCCAGTTTGAGAACAGCTGATGCAAAGAATCAATTTGAAAATCTGCACAGCCTTCTGAAAGTGGGTCATGCAGTACTGTTAGCAGCAGAACAGAGAGCCTCACCTTTTTTGAAGTTTGAATGCAACGCAAGAGATGAGGGCATCGCAGTCACCTGCATACTGGTTGGTGTAGGGGACAGTTGCTCCCATTGGGAAGTGGGCGGTTGAACCCCTGGTGTAGGGAGCAGTGGATCAAATTCAGGAGAGGACAGTGGCTCCACTGGTGTAGGGGACAGTGGCTTCCTTTGGGGAGAGGAGAGTCGATCCCCTGGTGTAGGGAACAGTGGACCAAATTCAGGAGAGGACAGTGGGTCCAATCGGGGAGAGGAGAGTCGATCCCCTGGTGTAGGGAACAGTGGACCAAATTCAGGAGAGGACAGTGGCTCCACTGGTGTAGGGGACAGTGGCTTCCATTGGGGAGAGGAGAGTCGATCCCCTGGTGTAGGGAACAGTGGACCAAATTCAGGAGAGGACAGTGGCTCCACTGGTGTAGGGGACAGTGGCTTCCATTGGGGAGAGGAGAGTCGATCCCCTGGTGTAGGGAACAGTGGACCAAATACAGGAGAGGACAGTGGCCCCAGTCGCGGAGAGGAGAGTCGATCCCCTGGTGTAGGGAACAGTGGACCAAATTCAGGAGAGGACAGTGGGTCCAATCGCGGAGAGGAGAGTCGATCCCCTGGTGTAGGGAACAGTGGACCAAATTCAGGAGAGGACAGTGGCTCCACTGGTGTAGGGGACAGTGGCTTCCTTTGGGGAGAGGAGAGTCGATCCCCTGGTGTAGGGAACAGTGGACCAAATTCAGGAGAGGACAGTGGCTCCACTGGTGTAGGGGACAGTGGCTTCCTTTGGGGAGAGGAGATTTGATCCCCTGGTGTAGGGAACAGTGGACCAAATACAGGAGAGGACAGTGGCCCCAGTCGTGGAGAGGTGAGTCGATCCGCTGGTGTAGGGAACAGTGGACCAAATTCAGGAGAGGACAGTGGGTCCAATCGGGGAGAGGAGAGTCGATCCCCTGGTGTAGGGAACAGTGGACCAAATTCAGGAGAGGACAGTGGGTCCAATCGGGGAGAGGAGAGTCGATCCCCTGGTGTAGGGAACAGTGGACCAAATACAGGAGAGGACAGTGGGTCAAATCGCGGAGAGGAGAGTCGATCCCCTGGTGTAGGGAACAGTGGACCAAATTCAGGAGAGGACAGTGGGTCCAATCGGGGAGAGGAGAGTCGATCCCCTGGTGTAGGGAACAGTGGACCAAATTCAGGAGAGGACAGTGGGTCCAATCGCGGAGAGGAGAGCCGATCCCCTGGTGTAGGGAACAGTGGACCAAATTCAGGAGAGGACAGTGGGTCCAATTGCGGAGAGGAGAGTCGATCCACTGGTGTAGGAAACAGTGGACCAAATTCAGGAGAGGACAGTGGCTCCACTGGTGTAGGGGACAGTGGCTTCCTTTGGGGAGAGGAGAGTCGATCCCCTGGTGTAGGGAACAGTGGACCAAATTCAGCAGAGGACAGTGGGTCCAATCGGGGAGAGGAGAGTCGATCCCCTGGCGTAGGGAACAGTGGACCAAATACAGGAGAGGACAGTGGGTCCAATCTGGGAGAGGAGTGTCGATCCCCTGGTGTAGGGAACAGTGGACCAAATTCAGCAGAGGACAGTGGGTCCAATCGGGGAGAGGAGAGTCGATCCCCTGGTGTAGGGAACAGTGGACCAAATTCAGCAGAGGACAGTGGGTCCAAATGGGGAGAGGAGAGTCGATCCCCTGGCGTAGGGAACAGTGGACCAAATACAGGAGAGGACAGTGGGTCCAATTGGGGAGAGGAGAGTCGATCCCCTGGTGCAGGGAACAGTGGACCAAATTCAGGAGAGGACAGTGGCTCCACTGGTGTAGGGGACAGTGGACCAAATTCAGGAGAGGACAGTGGGTCCAGTCGCGGAGAGGAGTGTCGATCACCTGGTGTAGGGAACAGTGGACCAAATTCAGCAGAGGACAGTGGCTCCACTGGTGTAGGGGACAGTGGCTCCAATCGGGGAGAGGAGAGTCGATCCCCTGGTGTAAGGAACAGGACAACCATTACATGGTAGCATCAATTTTATATACACAATGACATTAAAACTAAATTACATACCAATATTTTAGCATGCATATTGAGTATTGAAATATTACATAATTTTCACAAATGTCTGGCCAAAACTAAAAACAAAAAGCATTTTGTGCTCTCAAAAAAACCTTGCATCACAAATACCAAGTTCACAGGAAAAGGACAACTTTAATTTAAGTTAATAATACCAGACCAAGTTTGGGGCATTTTTTTGGTCCATTCCTCATGAAGTTTACAAACTATATAAAAGGAAAGGCATTTTCAAATTATGACAAACTGAATAATGATAAAAAGGGAGGTTCTGACAGCAGGGATATCCACCCAGTCTCAGCCAGCTCCCCACCACCCCGTCAGATTTACACCCAGCAGTAACATCTGTACAGCCTTCTGAAAGCAAGTCATGCAGTACTGTTCGCAGCAGAACAGGGAGACTCACCTCGTTGTTTGCATTTTGAACGACGCCCAAGAGACGAGGGCATCGCCGGCACATGCATACTGGTTGGTGTAGGAGACGGTTGTTCCCATTGGAAAGCCGGCAGTGGAACCCCTGGTGCAGGGAACAGCGGATCAAATTCAGGAAAGAACAGCAGATCCAATGGGGAAGCGGTCAGTGTTGCCAGTGGCAGTGGATCAGGTTGGGGAACGGACACTGGCTCCCCATAGGGAAAGTACAGCTGCACTGCTTGGGGAGGGGATATCTTGACAGCAGGGTAGGACAGAACAGGATGGCGTGAAGATCGCGTTTTTGAAGAGGGCGCGTGACTGGAGTTACTGCAGGACACTGTGACGATCTCAAGCTGCCCAGCGCTGTTACGATACAGGAATCTCAGAGTGTAGCTGCCCTCCTGCAAACATTCATACAAAACCACCACGTTTATACAACTCCTATTCAGTTTGCAGTATCTTAGCCTCACCCAGCATAATCACCTCAGAGAACAGGCAAAGCAGCATCTAGGTTTGTATATCAGTGGTGTAGAAAATGAACTGAAAACATGATCATTTACCTGTATAGTTGATCTAGTTTATTAATGCTGATAAATTAAGAACATGTTGCCCACCTCAACAGTGACAGGACAGCCAGCAAAGTGGATGTGAAGAACAACCCTCCCGTTTTCCCTGGTTAGAGAGTAGTCACAGGCCTCTGGAAGGCCGAAGACAGGATACATTCCTGATGAATCTGAGAAAGAACTCACTGTAACTCAGCATGTCCACGCCAATAAAGCTTCCATCAACCGATTGGGAAAACTTGCATCAGGGCAAACAGCGTTTAGGAGACTTTTAGTAGAGGTTAAAAGCATTTAGGGGAGTTCAGGAGCTCCTTTTCCATTCCACTAACTGAGCTACATGTAGTAAAGTAAAACCAACAGATGTGTCCTTTGCAAAGCTCTTCAAGAGGAAAGTAATCTTTTCCCTCTGTGCCATTTCATCCACTCAGTTAGTTCCCAATTCACTTCATTTGAGTTTAATGTGCTGGTGTGTGTTGAAGCTCCTGAAGCGCTCCACAGCAGAATTAGTAGATAAAATAATCCTCCTTTACAGTAAAATGAAGCTCTGCTGATCCTTGAACACAGTTTAACAGTAAATGGTCTTAAACGCTGGAGTTAACGTAGAACTGCTAATTCACCCTTTAACCCTGAAGATCAGCACAGACTGCTGGTCACCACAGCAACACCGACAACAGTCTCACCCAGCTAGTAGCCAAAGAAATGGCAGAGAGGGAGATTTAAGATGAACATCAATAATTTGGAGACAAAGGGATTAGAGTTGCATTTATAGTCACTCCAGCTGGTTTCTTGATACGATTAATCTGCAACGACAAACTGTGAAACACCCCGTTCCACCTTAAATGCAGCAGCAGTTACGTTCTGGCGCATCAGGTACAATTTGAGGTGGAAAAGGGAACTTTGAACAAGAAGCTGGTCGAAGGGAGAGACGTTTTACAATAAACTGTTCTACTTTTGAAGAGAAGTTTCCTCCCAGAGCTGTTACTCAGCTGAGCTGAAGCTTAAACTAGGGCACAGTTAGACTGCTAGTATATAGCATTATATACTGGTATATTAGAACACACTGATGCACAGGACATAGCTGGTGTTGCGGCTCCCAACATGGTGTGATTTCCATTAAAAGGGACAAAATGGCTCTTAACATCTGGGCACCCACTGCTTGTGTAGAGGAACATGTAGGTGAAAAACGTTAAACAGAACCGCTCCCTGCCCACCTCGGATGAAAAACGTAGGACTGATCGAAACAGCTTGCTTACCAAAGACCTGCATCTCAGAGAGAGAGCCTGGGGGCAAAACTACCGCCATAGCATTTTCACCACAAAACACCAAGTATCTCTGGCCTTCTGCCGAGCCATCCTGCTGCTCTGCGCCTCCTTCATCTAAGGTGCCGCTTGGGTCGATGGCCTGCTCTGAATTCAGGGTCTCAATCATCACACTGCCCTGCCTCAGCCCGCAAGCAAGAGTCAGAAGCAGGAGCAGGACGATGGCGGGCTGCAATGAGGCCATGTTTGAGGTCAAAGGCCCCAAAACTGGTGTGAACTCGCTGCAGCTCCCGACAGCCTTTAATAGACTTGGGAGTCGATTCCGGAAAGAGTCGGTTCTCTGATTCCAGGCACTTTGGAGTTGATTGCCCCCCGTGACTTCATGCTCGGCCATAATAGCGTCGTATGTGCTTAATGTCGTACGTTTTATATCGCTGCACCTCACGGTTCGCCGTGGTTTCGCTGTCTTTGGGATCAAGAATCGAGAAAACTGTGGTGAGGAATCGATTCATAGAGTCGACTCCATTGATAGGCATCACGTGGAATCGGAACCGGAGTCGACTCCTTCAGCAGGTGCGTGCGAGAAGATGAAGAACACCTGGCTACAATGAAAATGTGCACACACTTAAAATGTTCCCTCTCCTTTCTTTCTTTCTTTCTTATTTTGGTTTTGTCTGATTTGGTGTTATATAGAACCCTTTTCAAAACCATTCTATACAGAACCATATGCAACTCATTCTCCATCAATTTCCTGCTGAAAAGAACAATTTAGTCATGCAAAGGCTTTTTTCAACACTCATGTTTCTATATAAAATCTAAAGACCTAAAGAATCTAAATTCCTAAAGAACCCTCAAAGAGCCATCTTTTTGTAAGAGTGGACTCAATGGTCAGTGGTCAAGCAGGGTTATGGTTCACCAGCCAACAGGTTGGTGTACTGTGATCCTAAAGCCCTCCCAACATCATAAATCATGATTAAAATTATTACGGTGCTCTGTGACGCATTTGGGAACAAAACCATCATTTTATTTCCTGCCTTTCTTCTCTGTGTCGCAGGAACAAGCACATCACGATTGACCTCGGGACTGGTAACAAGATCAACTGGACCATGGAGGACAAGCAGGAGATGATAGACATAATGGAGACCATCTAGAGGGGAGCCAGGAAATGACGAGGTCTGGTGGTGTCCCCCAAAGACTACTTCACCAAATACAGATACTGATGCCCCCTCTTTCATTCATTCTCCAGTCTACTCATTGCCATGTCCTCTTCCCGGATTCCTCCATGGGACTGTTTTTATGTGGACAGTGAAGCGGCCTTGTGTAGGATTTTATTTAAAGGACTCCCCCAGTGTTGCAGTTACTATCAGAAACTGCTCCAGCACACCTTTTCTGTTTTTCCTCTGTGTTGTGAATAAATATTTCTAAGAAAAAGAAAAAAAAAAAAAAAAAAAAAGTGTTGAAGGAAATTCTGAGGAATGCAGTGTTGGGAAGTCAGTGTGTGAGCTGCTGTGTTTGCTAAGCCGTTTTTAGTTCATCTGCTACAGCGAAGAGGCTTTGTCACATTAAGTGAAACCTCACTTTATCCAGCTCAAGTTAAAACTGACCAGTAGTTATGAACTTGATGGAGCAGCTTTAATACAAAACTCACTAAACTCAGGCTTACACACACGTTCCTTAAAAGACTGTCTAAGAAAAGGGGTCACAGTCTAGAACACATTCATGCTCTATCCTCATGTTTGGAGGACCAGATTGATCCAGCAAACACACACCTGTTATGCTTCCATACTTGGAATGAAGGTTCTGTTGGTACATTTCTTGTTCATTGAGGTACAGTGTAAGTGTTCCCTCAAGAGGTTCTGCAGTGGTTCTAATTGTGAACCTTAAAATCAGTTTCTCCAGGTGAAAAGTTGGTATTTGGACCTTTTTCATAACCGAATGTTTTAAAACAGAACAGTAGAATAAAAGCCTGGAGGCGAGGTGTGTGGACTCAGTACAGCTTAGAACAGATCATTTCAGTGGATCATGGCTCAGTTATGTTCCCTGACTAAGGGACTGAGATGGAACCCCAATAAAATGGTTTTGTTTGAGAGTGTAGACTGAACACCTTGTGGCACAACACAAAAGCATGTGGACTTGTTTGAAGTCAAAAACTGAAGTACCTGAAGAACAGACCAACATGCAAAAACAGTGTAGTTCAAAATGAGCCTTTCTGAACGCTCATTGCACCACCAGACTTTTAATAAGGCACATTTAAATGAACGAGTCTCAAAACATTGAATTTAAAAGTGCTTGACTTTTAATTGAGAATATGAGTTCAACACATCTGCAGCTGTGGTAGATGAAGACTGGAAGGGAAGTAAAAAGAAAGTGTTAGTGTTCATTAAATACATCAAAACATTTAACCAGTGATTATGAATAGGGAAAAAAAAAAAAAAGAAAAAAAAAAGCAGTACAAAGCACAGAGTTTCTCAACTCCATTACTGTGTGTGAGCTTGCATCAAGTGCTATATTTGAGCCTATTAAACTACAAATCCTGGCCAGAGAGTTGGAGCTGGCTTCTCAGACGCAGTTTAAGCTTGGAATAAATAAAGTATTTAGCATTAACTATACAATTTGCATTGTGAGTTTTGGGGATTTGGACCTCTCTGGTAGAAGTGTGTAACTGCAGGGGGTGTGGTATCTGCAAGGTGGGAGGGGCCTGTTAAACCATTACAACTGCTTTAGGGTGGATACATTACAGCAGACAAAGTGGAGAGACGGAGTCACTCAAACAGAAGCGAGTCATCAGATGAGAACATGCCAAAAGCCAGCGTTAGCAAGTTTGCTGAAAGACTGTCTATTCAGCAGTTAGACACCAGATAAAAGAGAAGATGCTCTTTATGATCTGGTTTACCAACAAAGGTAAGAGTTGAATCCTCACTGCTGGCAAAACCCAAAAATAAATTGTCAAAATAAAACTGATAGATTTGCATACAAACCATGTGTATGAATAATTATTAAAAACACACCTTGCCATCAAAGCAGGTCTCCTTACACGGAGTCTGGGACGGCATACAGACCTCGGTAGAGCACATGAAGTAGATCTGTGAAAGGAGGGAAAGACATTGAGCATCTGAGACCTATTAAATCATCTCAGAACAGAAGGGGGATTACTGCACCTCCTCATTGAGGTATTTATTGGTGGACTTGTCCATAAACTGGAAGGCCTTCACTTCAAAACGCCGCACGTGGGGATCCTGCGATTGGCCGGCCACGTAGAGGATCGAGATGTTGTCGGAATCGAGAGGGTTGGGGCAACTGCAGGACAAAAACCAAAGAAGCCTAGAGTGGATGCAATACAATCCGACACTGCCGCCTCTAACCAGGCCAATCAGGCAGTGTATTCATAACCATTTCATTCAATAACAGTTTAAGGGTGGGTGTTCCCATCACTGAACTCAGACTCAAGAACAGTATTTTACAGCAAGCCACTCTGAATGACTGCATATAGAAGCGGCAATAATAGAATATGGCCTCATTAGAGCTGGACACAGCCTGGATCCTTACATCACTTTAGTCTGTACAGAATAAGGGGATGATTGTCACATGTGGGGTGTTTCCAAGGTAATTAGTGTGGTCACTGATGGCTCTTCAAGGGGGTCAACAGTGCTGCTACTGATACAAGCCCAACATGGTAACTAGACTCAGCATGGCTACTCAGGTCCAGCACAGCTCACTCAAAGGAAACGACATGCATTGCAGTTTTAAATGCATGATTGCCACAGCCTTCTACTTCAAACCTACCCCTCATACAGCAGCACCAAGGCACTCTTAGCAGAGCGAGGGTAGGCCACGCAGTAGTGCACCACCAGAGTGGCTTTAGGGTTGGGAGCGTTTATTCGCAGTTCCAGGTACACAGGTTTACCCAGGAGAACTTTCAGGGGCTGGTGATCCTCAGAGCAGAATTTGGTGAAGGTCTCATCTGCAAAAAATAAAAAGGATTTAGGAATGGGTTTAACAGGAGTTCAGTTAATGTGCATTTGAAACAGAGTGGAAGAAGTGTGTTATGTAGGCAGATATACACAGCCACTTCATTAGGTGCTAGTAAAAGGTTGGACCCCCCTTTTGCCTTCAGAACTGCCTTAATTCATCTGGAACCAGTCTGCCCATTCTCCTCGGACCGCTCACATCAACAAGGCATTTTCGTCCACACAACTGCCGCTCACTGGATATCTCCCCTTTTTCAGACCATTCTCTGTAAACCCTAGAGATGGTTGTGCGTGAAAATCCCAGTAGATCAGCAGTTTCTGAAATACTCAGACCAGTCCGTCCGGCACCAACAACCATGCCACGTTCAAAGTTGCTTAAATCCCCTTTCTTCCCCATTCTGATGCTTGATCTGCACTTCTTGACCACCTCTACATGGCTGGTGAGTGCAAGCTGTAGTAACCGATCAACTAGGGGCATTATTTACTATTCTTCAAGTTATTCTATGCAGGTATAGAAGTGAGTGTCCCTCCACAACTGCTGGGCACTCTGGGGGCACATTAAAAACACATGCCAGTTGAGGAGCAAAGAGGGAAAGTGTATGCAGAGTTAGAGCAGTTCTGAAACCTAAAGCTAAAAAAGTCACCCAACATCATGATCTCATCTTTAGCCCAGAGGACACAGCATCCATGGTTTCCAAAGAGAATTTGATCTGTTGGACTACTGGACACTTTTCCGCTTCAACTCAAATGAGCTCAGGCCCAGAGAAGGTGGCAGCATTTCTGGTTCTTCACATGGTAGAGTTTTAACTTTCATTTGTTAACACAGCGATGAAGTGGGTTGCTCTTAAGAAGAAAATATTTTACCCTGCGCAATCCGAAGCTGGACTCCATACAGTCCCTTGGCCCTCACCAAGGCTGGCAGGCTGGCACTCTTCACCATGTATCCAGCACTAGCCCAGCCCTTCATCAAACGGCTTTGAGAAGCCTGCGGCGCCAGAGGGTCTGCAAGGACCGGAGAGTCCGCAAGGTCCAAACTGCCCTTTGAGTAGCGACACTCAACCATAAGCCTGAAAGGAAACAGCATTTAATGTTAGCTACACACCACAGATTCAAAAGACATCAGAATACCAGATTAGACGTTTAACAGTATTATATACCAGCATTATGTTACACATTGCATGTGCAAACCGTAACATGACATGTTTACAGACTGGCCTGCACCATTTTGATGAAAAACCTTCAAAACATCCTGGCTCAACTTGCATTTTTTATTTTCCAAGTAAAACATCCTCTACAGCTTCAATGTGGCATTAATGCAGGTTGAGAAAAATACAATATAAAATGTGCCATTACTTTTTAATGCAGTTATTTGCTGAACTTGCCTTTGAAAAATGTTGCCTTTGCAAATTAAGATCAAGAGACCCTTATTAGTCCCACAATGGGGAAATTTCACCTCTGCATTTAACCCATCCGTGAAGTGAAACAGCACACACACAGGGCAGTGAGCACACTTGCCCGGAGCGGTGGGAAGCCCAATCCGCAGCACCCAGGGAGCAGTTGGGGGTTAGGTATCTTGCTCAACGACACCTCAGTCATGTGCTGTCGGCTCTGGGGATCGAACCGGCGATCTTCCGGTCACGAGGCTGGATACCTAACCTCCAGCCCATGACCGCCCCAACATGGAAAATTGGTCATGTTAGCCCTCCTTCCAAAGCCACAGGCCCAAAACACCTGATTAGTCACCACAATTAAACCTGAACAAGCTGGCTACAACACCTCATTCGTAAAAAATGCGCTGTTAAAAGCCAATAGTGACCAACTTGAGAAACACTCAAAGCAAAACGCTTCCTCAAAACTACAACGCAGACATCGAACATCCAGATTACATACAAGATAAGCCACACCTAGCTGGTACATTAGTGTTAGAATAAGCCAAGTCAAAGTTCATTTATATACTATATTATATAACTATCAACTACAGAATTCTGGAAAACCTCACCCATTTGAAAAAAACCTAAATACTTACCAGTCCAACAGAAAATGAGGCATTCAGGCACTTTTCCACAGTTCCACTTCCATTTTTCTTTAGCATTCAAGTTGTTGGAACCTGGGCAACTTCCCCTGCCATTTTTATGAGCAGAGCTGGGCGATATGGCCAAATTTTTTTCACAAAATATATTCATATGTTTGATATCAATACATGTCACAATAAAGGTCAAATCATTTCTTTCCAGCTCCTGGGTGGGTAAACCGGTTTAAACCATCCTTTATGGTCAGAACACGACAAACACCCACTCAAACAGTGGAACATTTCACAGATGCCATGGGACAGCGGGAGACAGTGTCCGATTAGTCGTTTTTACCAGCTGGAAAAGCACGGCTGCAGTTTTTGTAACTCAATTTAAGACAAAAAAAAAGATTTTTAGCCGTCTGGTGAGGAGTGCGCTGCCATCCCATTACAAAGGGGGAAACAAGGGCCCCAACAACAACAACGCTAAACATCGCAGCATTGACACCAGCTAGCAGAAGTCTGGATATCGCTGTTCTATGGGAGCAGTTTAAGGGGTGAACCTCAAGACGCTCACCATGTAAAAGCTTTAACTGCAGTGTGTCTCACGCAAGACAGTCTTCCCTTTAGGTACATTTAAACTGAAGTCAGTGTTAGCGTCTCATTTGATCTACAGTATCAATACACCCCCCCCGACTCACCTGACAGGATTATCCCTGATTATGATGCCGTACTGCAGGATGCGCTTCCTGATTGGCGACTGCACTTCAGCCAAGTAAACTGTTGTTTCTCCAATTTGCTGATTAAGAAAAAGCTCAAATTAGTCCTTAATTACAGAGTTAAAGTCAAAGGGGCACGTTACAAAAAGTCACAGCTGGAAAATCTCACATAAGAACGCGTTCCACACTCCGTCACCCCAAACTTGAAAACGGCAAAGTCTCTGTTGGCAATGACGGGTTTACAGCTACTCCTCCCCACCGCCATCAGACGTGCAGGGTTTATGGGCAAACCAGCAACGTTGGAGGGAACGACAAAGATGAACTGCCCGTCAGCCAAACATACTTAAATGGGAGAGGGAGAAGAATGGATAGGTCAAACTTGGCTGCATAGAAACAGAGCGAGGAAGTACAGTTCAACAATCTGTAAAATGTAGTGAATAAAAAAAAAGGGTCATTAAAAAACCCCAAAAACCCACTCCATATTTACTACATCTACATATTTCTGGAAAACTGGCCATATGAAATTATACACCACCCAAGAGAAACTGAAAATTTAAAATTTATGACTAAATTACAATTTCTATAATTGTGTACAAGTTATAATCCTGTATATGGAATAACTGTACTCATTGTGAGTTTTGAGAATTAAACCCTTCCAGCAGAAGCACCACATTCCTAAAAACCTGAAAAAGATGCAAGAACAGCTGCACAATCCCTTGAAAAATGTACAAATACTTGGTGGACCAAGCAGATTTAGTCGCTGCACTTTGATGTTAATCAATTTCAAACTGTTTAAAATGTGCATTTGCACCCTTGCTCTACATGCAACAAATACTGTATGGATCAATTTACCATCCATGGGGTAGTAACAAGCGAAAGTCGCCTCGTCTCTGCAGCATCCTTTCCTCAGACACTCGGCAGCTGTAGTCCCAGGACGACCACACGGCAATCTCTGACCACTAGAAAAGCTGCAGCCTGCAAGGAATGTGGCATTAGACTGTTCAGAATGAATTTAGTACATTATACATCCTTAAACAATACAACCACTACCAAATAAGTCACTGTATATGGGCTAGTGTACCAATTAAAGGAAAAACTGGAGGCAGCAATTCAACGGCATCAGTGGTAGAGTCAATTTTACTCAATATGCTATTAAACCAGAAAATTAGGCATCAATATTTTAAACATCAAAATATTACATAATACTCTCACTTTTGGCCAAAATGCAAGGACAAGTGTATTGCTACTGTCAAAAAAAATGCTTAAATTTACAGAAGAAGGACAACACTAATTTAAGTCGATAGAAGCAGAGTTTTACTGGGGTCCCAACTCTTGCTTACATATGTACATACAACTTCTGAAACTTCTCAGGGGCCCCTTTAGTGCCCTTCAGCAGCCCTCTGGGGTCCAGTTTGAGAACAGCTGATGCAAAGAATCAATTTGAAAATCTGCACAGCCTTCTGAAAGTGGGTCATGCAGTACTGTTAGCAGCAGCACAGAGAGCCTCACCTTTTTTGAAGTTTGAATGCAGCGCAAGAGATGAGGGCATGGCCATCACCTGCATACTGGTTGGTGTAGGGGACAGTTGTTCCCATTGGGCAGTGGGCAGTGGAACCCCTGGTGAAGGGGACAGTTGTTCCCATTGGGCAGTGGGCAGTGGAACCCCTGGTGAAGGGGACAGTTGTTCCCATTGGAGAGTGGGCAGTGGAACCCCTGGTGAAGGGGACAGTTGTTCCCATTGGGAAGTGGGCGGTGGAACCCCTGGTGTAGGGAACAGTGGACCAAATTCAGGAGAGGACAGTGGCTCCAATCGGGGAGAGGAGAGTCGATCCCCTGGTGTAGGGAACAGGATACAACCATTAATGAATAAGTCACTGTATATAGGCTAGTGTACCAATTAAAAAGGCATTAAAAACTGGAGGCACCAATTCAATTGCATCAACGGTAGAATCAATTTTATATTCAATATAAAAAAAGAGGCATGTTGAATAAAGATTAGTCACTCATTTTTGGCCAAGACAACTAAAAGGACAAACATCACTGCTGTTGGGGAAAAAACCTTGCATCTCAAATGCCAAGTTTACAGGAAAAGCACAACACTAATAGTTAATAATACAAGACCAAGATCGGGGCATTGTTTTGGTCCATTCCTCATGAAGTTTACAAAGTATATAAAAGGACAAGCATTTTCAAATGACAAACTGAAGAACGATAAAAATGGAGATACAAGGTTCCGACAGCAGTGATATCCACCTAGTCTCAGGTAGCAAGCTCAATAGGGAGCAACCGAGCTCTGGAGTGATCAGAGGTCTCCCAAGCTTTCCACCCAGTTTGATTTTTCAGCAAAACATACTGTAGAGCGAGACAGTCAGTGAGGCAACTTTATGTAGGCTACTGTGGCCAGGGAAGTGATCAGAAAACATGGATTCAATGACGGATGGGTGGGCGAATACTTCTGGAAAGTACATTTTCATATTGGACAAGCTTGACCTTGAGCTTCCTTTATCTAGCTAAACTGAGAAATTAGATTTACAGCAGTAACATCTGCACAGCCTTCTGAAAGAAAGTCATGCAGTACTGTTCGCAGCAGAACAGGGAGGCTCACCTCGTTGTTTGCATTTTGAACGACGCCCAAGAGACGAGGGCACCGCCGGCACATGCATACTGGTTGGTGTGGGAGACGGTTGTTCCCATTGGAAAGCCGGCAGTGGAACCCCTGGTGTAGGGAACAGCGGATCAAATTCAGGAAAGAACAGCAGATCCAATGGGGAAGGATCAGGTTGGGGAACGGACACTGGTTCCCCTGCGGTAGGGGACAGCGGATAAGGAAAGTACCGCTGCACTGCTTGGGGAGAGGATATCTTGACAGCAGGGTAGGACAGAACAGGATGGCGTGAAGATCGTGGTTTTTTTGAAGAGGGCGCATCACTGGAGTTACTGCAGGACACCGTGACGATCTCAAGCTGCCCAGCGTCTTTACGATACAGGAATCTCAGAGTGTAGCTGCCCTCCTGCAAACATTCATACATGATCATTTACCTGTATAGTTGATCTAGTTTATTAATGCTGATAAATTAAGAACCTGTATATAAACTTTCCCACCTCAACAGTGACGGGACAGCCAGCGAAGTGGACGTGAAGAACAACCCTCCCGTTTTCCCTGGTTAGAGAGTAGTCACAGGCCTCTGGAAGGCTGAAGACGGGATACATTCCTGACGAATCTGAGAAAGAACTCACTGTAACTCAGCATGTCCACGCCAATAAAGCTTCCATCAACCGATCTGGAAAACTTGCATCAGGGCAAACAGCGTTTAGGAGATTTTAGTAGAGGTTAAAAGTGTTTAGGGGAGTTCAGGAGCTCCTTTTCTGTTCCACTAACTGAGCTACATGTAAAGTAAAACCGATAGAGTTGTCCTCCTCAAAGCTTCGGAAGAGGAAAGTAATCTTTTCCCCTCTGTGGCAAAGAGAGAGATTTAAGAAGGACATCAATAATTTGGAGAAAAAGGGATTAGAGTTGCATTTATCTCCAGCTGGTTTCTTGATACGATTAATCTGCAACGACAAACTGTGAAACACCCCGTTCCACCTTAAATGCAGCAGCAGTTACGTTCTGGCGCATCAGGTACAATTTGAGGAGGAAAGGGGAAGTTTGAACAAGAAGCTGGTCGAAGGGAGAGATGTTTTACAATAAACTGTTCTACTTTTGAAGAGAAGTTTCCTCCCAGAGATGTGAGAAAAGCAGCTGTTACTCAGCTGAGCTGAAGCTTAAACTAGGGCACAGTTAGACTGCTAGTATATAGCATTATATACTGGTATATTAGAACACACTGATGCACAGGACATAGCTGGTGTTGCAGCTCCCAACATGGTGTGATTTCCATTAAAAGGGACAAAATGGCTCTTAACATCTGGGCACCCACCGCTTGTGTAGAGGAACATGTAGGTGAAAAACGTTAAACAGAACCGCTCCCTGCCCACCTCGGATGAAAAACGTAGGACTGATCGAAACAGCTTGCTTACCAAAGACCTGCATCTCAGAGAGAGAGCCTGGGGGCAAAACTACCTCCATAGCATCTTCACCACAAAACACCAAGTATCTCTGGCCTTCTGCCGAGCCACCCTGCTGCTCTGCGCCTCCTTCATCTAAGGTGCCTTCGCTTGGGTCGACGGCCTGCTCTGAATTCAGGGTATCGATCATCACGCTGCCCTGCCTCAGGCCACAAGCAAGAGTCAGAAGCAGGAGCAGGACGACGGCAGATTGCGATGAGGTCATGTTTGAGGTCAAAGGCCCCAAAACCGGTGTGAACTCGCTGCAGCTCCCGACAGCCTTTAATAGTCTTGGGAGTCGATTCCGGAAAGAGTCGGTTCTCTGATTCCAGGCACTTTGGAGTTGATTGCACGCCGTGACGTCATGCTCGGGCATAATAGCGTCGTATGTGCTTAATGTCGTACGTTTTATATCGCTGCACCTCACGGTTCGCCGTGGTTTCTGCTGTCTTTGGGATCAAGAATCGAGAAAACTGTGGTGAGGAATCGATTCATAGAGTCGACTACATTGATAGTCATCACGTGGAATCGGAACCGGAGTCGACTCCTTCAGCAGATGAGTGCGAGAAGATGAAGAACACCTGGCTACAATGAAAATGTGCACACACTTAAATGTTCCCTCTCCTTTCTTTCTTTTTGTACTAAAGACTAGGATCAATAACTCGTGCTCTTAAGGCAGAAGCAGTGTCTTATGGGAAAAAGTCTTATTTTAAAACTAATCAATCATTATTATTTTATTTACTAATTTTTTTTTAACACATTTTATTTTTTTATTATTTTATTTACTTATTTTAAAACTAATCAATCATCATCAAACTAACTAATCATTTGTATCATTTAGATCATATACACTCACCGGCCACTTTATTAGGTACACCTTGTTCAGTTGCTTGTTAACACAAATAGCTAATCAGCCAATCACACGGCTGCAACTCACTGCATTTAGGCATGTAGAGGTGGTCAAGACAACGTGCTGACGTGCAGACCAAGCATCAGAACGGGGAAGAAAGGGGATTTAAGGGACTTTGAACGTGGCGTGGTTGTTGGTGCCAGACGGGCTGGTCTGAGTATTTCAGAAACTGCTGATCTGCTGGGATTTTCACGCTCAACCATCTCTAGGGTTCACAGAGAACGGTCCGAAAAAGAGGAAATATCCAGTGAGCGGTCAGTTGTGTGGACGAACCTTGTTGATGTGAGAGGTCAGAGGAGAACGGGCAGACTGGTTCCAGATGATAGAAAGGCAGCAGGAACTCAAATAACCAACCAGAATCTCTGAGGAACGTTTCCAACACCTTGTTGAAAGTCTGCCACGAAGAATTAAAGCAGTTCTGAAGGCAAAAGGGGGTCCAGCCTTTTACTAGCAAGGTGTACCTAATAAAGTGGTCAGTGAGTGTATATTGTTCGCTTGTTGTCTCTTTTTTTTTATAATTAAAGAATTGATGAGAGAAACAGATGGACTACAGTCTGTAACTGTACAACTACAGTGACCCTATACAGTAAGGGAACAATGAGGTGGTCATAATAATTACACACACATCTCCAGGCCACTAGGTGGCGGTACGGCAGGTCTGCGTTTGTTTTGAAGCCCGCAGTGAGTTCAGTCAGAGAAAGGAAGGTGCTGTGAGTGAGCGGGTCCTCAGTGTCCGTCTTTAATGTCGATATTCTGTTTATTTCGTGGTTTATTGACGCCGCTGCTGGGTGTTTACTCCGGTGAGTCGGGGGTCTGGTTAGCCGCTCTTGTTTAGTGAGGGCTGCGACTGACTAACATTATCTGCCCCACAGGTTTCCAGGTGTCTAACCGGGGCTTTTCACACCAAAGTCCCCCTTTCACTTCATTTAACGTAATTTTCAACCGCTAGACGCACAAACGAGGCTGAAATTGGCTTCCTCTAAGCTGTAATTCTCCGTTCCACCTTAAATGCTGCAGCTGCCCATTGGAGTCTGGTTAGTCTGCACGGTGGTTAAACTGGTGGTTTCATAATTCAGAGGTTGAGCTGTAAGCGGTCATTCTGAGGGGTTTGGTGTGAAATGGTCCAGGTGTCTTTAGTGGTGGTGATGGGAACCAGGCGTCACCATGACTATAAACACAGATACAGACACTTATTTACTATCCAGAACTTTGGTTTCATGCCCAGAAACAGCACCACAGATGCAATTTTTGCGTTGCGAGTGTTGGTAGAGAAGTACAGAGAAGGTCAGAAGGAGCTGCATTGTGTCTTTGTGGATCTAGAGAAGGCAGATGATAGGGTGCCAAGAGAGGAACGGTGGTACTGTATGAGGAAGTCAGGTGTAGCTGAAAAGTATGTTAGGGTGGTGCAGGACATGTATGAGGATAGTGAGACAGTGGTGAGGTGTGCAGTTGGAGTGAAAAATGGTTCCAAGGTGAAGGTGGGGTTACATCAGGGATCAGCTTTGAGCCCAATCTTGTTTGCAATGGTGATGGACAGATTGACAGTTGAGGTCAGGCAGGAGGCTCCATGGACCATGATGTTTGCAGATGACATTGTAATCTGTGGTGAGAGTAGAGAGCAGGTGGAAGAGAATCTGGAGAGGTGGAGGTTTGCACTGGAGAGGAGAGGAATGAAGGTCAGTAGAGACAAGACGGAATACGTGTGTGAATGAGAGGGAGGCAGGTGGAAAGGTGAAGATGTAAGGAGTAGAGGTCGTAAAGGTGGATGACTTCAAATATCTTAGGTCAACCATCCAGAGCAATGGACAGTGTAGAAAAGAGGTGAAGAAGAGGGTGCAGGCAGGATGGAGTGGGTGGAGACGGGTGTCAGGGCTGATGTGTGACAGAAGGATAGCAGCAAGAGTGAAAGGGAAGGTTTACAAGACAGTAGTGCGTCCTGCTATGATGTATGGTTTGGAGACTGTGGCTCTGTCTAAAAGACAGGAGGCTGAGCTGGAGGTGGCGGAGATGAAGATGCTGAGATCTTCGTTGGGAGTGACAAGGATGGACAAGATTAGAAATGAGCAGATCAGAGGGACGGTGAAGGTGGAGCAGTTTGGAGAAAAAGCCAGAGAGGCCAGGTTGAGATGGTTTGGACATGTGTTGAGGAGGAATAGTGGATATATTGGTCAAAGAAAGTTGGAGATGGAGCTGCTGGGCAGAAGGAGAAGAGGTAGACCTCAGAGAAGGTTTATGGATGTAGTGAAGGTGGACATGGAGATGGTTGGTGTGAAAGTAGAGGAGGCAGTGGATCCGCTGTGGCGACCCCTAAAGGGAGCAGTCAAAAGAAGATTTACTATCCAGAACCAGCAGAGAACCTACACAAATCTCCTGAGCTTTAATATGGAATATTGATGATGGAAAAATTGTGGTAAATCTGGGAAAAATGTGTTTTTGGGCACAAAACACATTTTAGCCCAGAAGCTTATAAAACTATCATTAAACCATGTCTCAGGCATCAGGCAGCGAATTCATGGTTCATTAACCCCTTAAATGGCCTCGACCCACCAGCAGGTCCAAAGTTTTGCCACACACTTCTGTAACCTAAGAATGGCTCAGCCAGTTTGCACCGAATAATTAGGCGTAGTATGTAATGAGCCTGAGATTTTAAAGGGTTAAACTCTCCAGATGTCTGGTTCCCATCACCACCACTGTGAACAGTTCTGACTTCATAATGATGATGAGCATATTAATACGTTCAGAGAGTCGGTTTGGTGTGAAATGGTTCAAGTTGCTTTACGGTGGTGGTGATAGGAACCAGGGGTCGCCATGACTACAACACAGATATAGACGTTTTATTTGCTGTCCAGAACCATCAGAGAACCTACATGAGTCTTCAGAGCTTTTAAAAGCCATATATATGACGGTGAAACAGTGGTCTGCATGTGCCCCTCCTCCAGAAAATGATTTAAAAATGCATGGTAGCACAAAATCTTACATCTGACATCATATTATCGCAGCATATTCAAAACCATTCCATGTAAAACATTAATAGCGTCTGGTTCCCATCACCGCCGCTGTGAACGGTTCTAACTCAGTAAGGTGCTCCAGACCGGAGGATTTCCCACCAAACCATTCATCTCAACCATTTAGTCATGCAGAAAGTTTTGGTGGAGTTCCCCTTTAAAGTAAGATTTCTCTGCATGGCTGGGCTCTTTAATATTTAGATGCTTTTCTGGTTCATGAAGGCTTTGCATCTTTCACCCCCAGGTAAAGATGAGCGCTGAAGCCGCGGACCGAGAGGCTGTGACCGGCAGCCGGCCCAGCACACCCCCACAGACGTCCTGGTTCGAGTTTCTCCTGGACCCCTCCTTACTGGAGCAGCATCTGCAGAAATCCCACCCAGGTCACTTTTAGTCGGCTGTATCTCGCGTCGTAAGCTGTACGATGTGCCAGAGCCTACATAGATTAAGATTAGATTAAGTGATTATTAGTCCCACAACGGGGAAATTCCACCTCCGCATTTAACCCATCCGTGAAGTGAAACACCACATACACACTAGTGAGCACACACACACTAGGGGGCAGTGAGCACACTTGCCCGGAGCAGTGGGCAGCCCGATCCGCAGTGCCCGGGGAGCAGTTGGGGGTTAGGTGTCTTGCTCAAGGACTCCTCAGTCATGTGCTGTCGGCACTGGGGATCAACCCGGCGACCTTCTGGTCACGAGGCTGGATCCCTAACCGCCAGCCCACGAATGCCCCTACATACATAGCAAAGCAATCAAGGTTTTTGAGTTTTAAGGAAATAGTTAAGATTACCCTAAGGGAATATTTGAGAAGTGCATTTAAGAACATTTCTTATGAACTTCTTAGTGTTTGTCTTAAGAACCCTTGCAGGTTTTTTCTTAGGAAAGCTTCCATTAATCGTGCCAACTGGGCTTACTTTACTGCTGCTCACACGTTCTACGATGGAACCTTTAGTGTTTTATTCTAAACCAACGACGAGTAGAGCCATACAAACCTCAGATCCTATACGCACTTAAAAAAGATGGTTCTTCAAGGGTTCTTTAGTAAAGAAAATGATTCTAAATAGAACCATGAAAACTCAGAGAACCCTTTGCGTTTTAAAGGATTTTTTTGCATCACGAAATGTTTCTTCACATTGATTGAGAACGATGTATATGGTTCTTTATAGAACCATTTTAAAAGGATTCTGTACAGCGCCAAAAGGATTCTTCTCTGGTTCAAGCTCAACATCAGAACAATAACAGAATCTTTTTTCTTTTATATATAGAACCATCTGACATTCTCCATCAATCTGAAGAACCATTTCATGATGCAAAGAACCGTTTAATCATGCAAAGGGTTCTTTGAGTGTTCATGGTTGTGTACTAAAGAACCCTCACAGAACCTTCGTTTTTGAGAGAGATCCTGAAAACACTGAAGTTTTATAGGGGGACTACTCTGGCTACTGTGTCCACCTCGGTCATGTGATGGAGGTCAGAATGTCACACAGTATCCTGCCTACCAAAGATCTTCACCTCAGAGTGTGAACCTGAGGGGGAGAACTACCTCCACAGCATCTTCACCAACAGAACTCAGGATTTATATGGATCTTCTAAGCAGTCCTGCTGCACTTTGTACACTTTATTTGGCTTTAGGGATTTGCTCTGCTTAAATATGTCAGTATTACAGTGGTCAGTCACTTATAAGAGCATGTTTTACTCTGCTGCCAAACAGATCCTTCTCCAGTGCAGCTGGTCATCCAGTTCCTGGAACAAGCCTCCAAGCCTTCTGTGAATGAGCAGAACCTTGTTCAGCCACCTGTGGATAACCGGAGGAACCGCACGCTGAAGCTGCTCGCTCTCAAGGTGGCTGCACACCTCAGATGGGACCTGGATGTGCTGGAGAAAGGGTGGGTGCAGGCAGTACCAAAGACTGTGTTAATAATTCTAATATCTTTATTTATAGAGCACTTTTCAGACCAGTGGCAGCTCAAAGGGCTTTATAGACAGCTGATGATAAAATTATGAATATTAAATTAAAATCACACAAGACGCATAAACACAGATTGAATTAAAAGGATAGATGCTTCTAAAAAGTGAGCTCTGGGCTTGACTGTGTAATAAAAAGTGAACTGAGCTCCACAGTTTAGAAGCAGAATAACTGAAAGGGTCTCTCCTTGTTTTCTGTGTTTTACTGAAGGTGTTTGCAGAAGTTCAGTGTCTGCAGATCTAAGATCTCATGCTGGAACTTCTGGACGTTCTGTGGTCTAAGCAGAGCTTTAAGGTCATTTAGAGCTTTAAAAACTAGTAGCAACTTGAATTTCCAACTTGCATTTTGTACGAGTTGTGAAGGATGTCTTGTTTTCTTAGTAAGTCCAGTAAGAAGATCATTACAGTGATCAACTCTGCTGTAACAGCTGCATGAACAAGTTTCTCTGCGTCGCTCTGAGAGAGAAAAGGCTGAACTTTAGTGACGTTTCTCAAATGATAAAAAGCTACTTAACTCAGCTAGTGGCTGAGTTAACGTGCAGGATAAAACTGAGCTCATAGTCCAAGATCACACTCAGCTTTTGTATTTTACATTTGCTATAAGTGTGTTTTCTTGATTCAGTTGAAGAAAATTGTATGACGTCCACTGAGAAGTATCTCACACAGCTAGTAAACCCGTCAACAGAATGGTGAGTTTCCGATAAAATGGAAATGTCTGATTGTGTGTCAGCAGCATAGCTTTAAAAAGTGCTATCATGTTTCCTGATGACATTAACTAGAGGTAACATGCACAAAGAGAAAAGCAGAGGCCCTAAAACTGAACCTTGTGGAACTAAATTGTTTTGATGAGTGGATGATTAGAACCAAGAATGGTTTTCAGTATCACGTGTGAAATTGGAATTGAAAATTCCGTGCAAGATTTGGTGTGGTTTTTGCTGTTCACACTGGCTGTTCACACTAGCAATTTGTGATTTTTTTTTTTTTTTTTTTTTTTTTTTTTAAATGGGACTCGGATCTGATTTCTTCTAATCCGACCTGAGCTGCTTTCATAGGTAAACC
The DNA here is from genome assembly GCF_015220715.1 of Pygocentrus nattereri. Taxonomy (NCBI): domain Eukaryota; kingdom Metazoa; phylum Chordata; class Actinopteri; order Characiformes; family Serrasalmidae; genus Pygocentrus; species Pygocentrus nattereri. Next base: position 3,345,659 of record NC_051211.1, on the reverse strand, counting down.
TAGATCGGATACGTATCCGATTCATGGCCATGTGACCTTAATGTGACGCTTGGATCGGAATTCATGCGTTTTTTTTCCCTCTGCACGTGACCGTCATTCAGCTTGTTACCATGGCAACAGCACCGAACATACGTTAAAGCCTGTAAACAGTGGAAAAGCAGCTCATCTCACCTTTTTCTCCATCTGGCTCTAATAATGAATCTGAGAGCTGATCAGAGTTAATGATCTTCTTGGCGAAGCTCGTTCTGCTCGTTAGTTTGTGCCGATGATGCAGTGATTCAGTCACGTGACGTTACAGAGTAGGAGGAGCTCATGAGGGTCATTTCAGGACGCCGGTTCATTGTAGCCTTGATGTCTTCCTGCCCGTGCTGTTTCATAAGTCAGGGGGAAAAAATGTTTTTGATTTTCCATGCTATGGACCCTTAATGTCTAATAATAACTAGTTACCACCAAATATAAGAATGCAGAGCCCAGTCCTGCTTTAGATTAAATGATTGTTTTAGCTTTGGAAAGCGAAAGTCTGCTGACCGTAAGCGTAAGGCCAAGCTGCCTGGTCACACAGTTTTTGTTAACATGTACTGTCTGTCTGATTGGGCCCTTAGTTTGACCATTCCAGTGCTGAACATGTTACTGAACGAGCTGCTGTGTGTCAGTAAAGTCCCTCCTGGAGTGAAACATGTAGACTTGGATCTGTCCACCCTTCCTCCCACCACTGCCATGGCTGTTCTGATCTATAACCGCTGGTGAGTATGGCAGCCTGGAGAAGAGACTAAATTCATTAACGTTTTCTTGTCAATCCTGCTGCACTACAGTGCAAATAAGTCGTTAGATTTTTTGTGTTATCCCTGAATTTTTCTGTTTTTATATTGTGGTTTAACCTTTTATCACCCAGTAATGTCTGTCTGACTTTTCCTTTTTTCTAGATTATCTCTGAGCTTGTCTGAGCAAAGATTTTGTGGAAAAAAAAAAATTTATAACTTAATTTATTGTATTGCTCTGGTCTGCTGGTCACAGGGGTCTACTGATTTTTTTTATAAGGACAAAAGTCCATGAAAGTATGAAAATTAAATGTAATTTAAAAAAAATGCAAATTACAAATGTAATACCATGTTAAATTAAGATTAAGACGAGAATAGTGCTGTTTGGTTTTGTTCACTATACAGTACCACTCACTATATTCTGGGAGTAGACAAATATTAAGCTATGATGTAAATTTGTCATTTACCTTTAGGTGTTTTTGTAACTAACCATGTTTCTTGTCCTGTTCAAAGGGCCATCCGTACTATAGTGCTGAGCAGCTTTCCTGAGAAACAGACCAAGCCTGGACCCCACCAGCTCAACATGTGCGTAAAACTCAATAGAGCTGAGTTTTATCTGTTTAAAACTGATCCAGATGTTTAGGTCCACTCCCAGTTTAACTTTGTTGTGTTGTTTTCTTCAGGATAAATCTGGTTCAGCAGGAGAAGGAACTGACTGATAACATATTGACTGTGGTAAGACACCAAACACATACCTTGTCTGAGTACTTTTTTGCAAATATGTAAAGGGGAATTCCACACATTTTTCAAAGTTTCTGCCTAATTTGATTGCTGAAATGTTAAACGGATGTAGACATAGACAGACATATAGACATAGACAGACTGACAAATTGACATAGATAGACATTGACATAGACTGATTGACTAATGGACATAGACAGATTGACATATAGACAGACAGACAGACTTACAAATTGACAGACATAGACAGACATATAGACATAGATACTGACAAATTGACAGATTGACATAGACAGACATGGACAGACGGACAGACTGACAAATTGACAGATAGACAGACTGATGGTGACATAGATACAGACATATATACATGGACAGATAGATTTACAAATTGACAGACATATAGACATAGATAGACAGACTGACAAATTGACATGGATAGACAGATAGACATAGACTGACAGATTGACAGACATATAGACATAGACAGGCAGACTGACAAATTGACAGCTGTATAGACATTGACAGACGTATAGGCAGACTGACAAATTGACATGGATAAACAGACAGACTGACAGATTGACATGGATAAACAGACTGACAGATTGACATAGATAGACATAGACACAGACAGACTTACAAATTGACAGACATAGACATAGACAGACATAGACAGACAGACTTAAAAATTGACAGACATAGACAGACATATAGACTTAGATAAACAGACTGATAAATTGACATGTATAGACAGACTGACAAATTGACATGGATAGACAGATATAGACAGACAGACTTACAAATTGACAGACATATAGGCATAGACTGACAAATTGACATGGATAGACAGATTGGCATATAGATAGACAGACAGACAAACAGACTCACAAATTGACAGACGTATAGACATAGACAGACTGACAGATTGACATAGATAGACAGACATATAGACATAGACAGACAGATTTACAAATTGAGACATATAGACCTAGACTGACAATGGCATGGATAGACAGATTGGCATATAGATAGACAGACTGACATTGACACAGATTGGCATAGACAGACAGACTTACAAATTGACATGAATAGACAGATTTACAGACAGACTGACAAATTGATATAGATAGATTGACAGACAGACATATAGACAGACAGACTGACAAATTGACAGATTGACATATAGATAGTTAGATAGGCATAGACAGACAGACATGTAGACAGACATATACAAAGATGTGTAGACAGATGAATTAAAATAGACACAGACAGACATGTAGACGGACAGATATGTAGGCAGACAGACATAGAAACACAAATATATGGATAAATACATACACTGACTGACAATTTGACAGATTGATTGACAGACATAGATAGACAGACATACAAAGACAGATATATGGATTAATAGATAGACAGATGGATAGACAGACACATAGACAGACAGATATATAGACAGACAGACTTATAGAAACACATGTAGAAAGATATATGGATAAATAGACATGTAGACGGACAGATGGACAGACAGCTATATACACAAACCTTGTCTGAGTACTTTTTGCAAATGTGTAAAGGGGAATTCCGCACATTTTTCAAAATTTCTGCCTAACTTGATTGCTGAAATGGTAGACGGACGTAGACAGACGTAGACACAGACGTGTTTTTTGCTTGTCAGCATCTGATCGCAGCTGTCTAAGCACAGTTTGACAGTTAAGTTTCTCGCAACTATACTTGGTGTTTATAGTGTCTGCTTGTGCCTGATTAAGGTGTTGTAGGCCAAAATGCTTTGTCCTCAGCTTTTGCCACTGAACATCTGTGTGAACTCTTCCCTGTTCCTCAGCTGAAGGAGCAGGCCTCGGATTCCATAATGGTGCTCGAGGGAGCTCTGAACATTAAGAAGGATTTTTACATCCACACGCTGCACACTTTGGACCTGCTGGCAGCTGGTCCCAGTACAGCCAACGGGGAGACGGAGTCCTCCACAGCCGGGCTGAGGATTAGTGCTGACGAGCTGCACTGTCAGGTGGGAAATCACCTACTCATAATGTTTGACCTGAGAGAGACGGAGCAAATGGCACGTCCAAAAGTTTGTAGACTCCAGCGTTTCTGATATGAAGGGTGTTGATAGTGAGTTTGTGCTGCAGTAAAAGCCTCTACTCTTCCGGAAGGCTTTACACCAGATGTCAGAACATTGCTGTGAGAGTGTGATTGAGCATTAGTGACACCAGGTACTGATGTTGGATGGTCAGTTCTGGACTACTCCAACTCATCCCAAAGGTTTTGGATGGAGCTGTATCACTACAAAGAACACAGTTCCACTGCTCCATTGCCCAGTGCTGGGGGGCTTTGCCCATTTTTGTGACTCCTCACCAGCATTTTTTCACCAGCTCTAATAATTCCAACTAATTTACTGCCACCAATGTTGTCACTGCTGGTTTGTTCTGAGGAGTTTTTTTCAGACCTTTTCTTTAACAGAGAAGGAAATGTTTAGAGATTCTTTTGAATGGCTGAGAAGTGTCAATCATTTTGCAAACGGTCGATCAACAGTACTTGTTTTGACATTGATAAAGCAAATCACGATGACTCTCTCTGTCTTACAGGTGCATTATGATTTAGGAGGAATTTACTTTCAGCAAGGCTGTTCAGACCCTTCAGCTTATGAGAAGGCCCAAGAGCACTTCTGCAAAACAAGGGAACTGCTAACAAAGGTAACTGGAAAAAAGCGACAGTGTAAGATATGCATATATATATACATCGATGAGCCAAAACATTATGGCCGGTAAACAGGTTGGTCCTCGCAATGCCACCGAAGCATGGTCTCTGAAGGTGCTCTGTGGCATCTGGCACCAAGACATTAGCAGCAGATCATTTCATTTCCGTAAGTTGCGAGGTGGAGTTGTTGAGGATCAGACTTATTGATTGGGTTGAGATCTGGAGAATTTGGATGCCAGGACAACAATTTAAACAGTTTATCATGTTCCTTAAACCGTTCCTGAACAGTGTGTGCATTGAAGGTCATTTTCCTGAAAGAGGCCACTGCCATCTGCAGCAGTGTTTTGGTAGGTGGCTTGTGTTGAACTGAATTCCACATGATTGTCAGACCCAGGGTTTCCAGCAGAGCTTTGACCAGAACATTACACTCTCTCCTCTGGCCTGTCTTCTTCCCTGGTGCCATCACTTGTCCAGGTAAACGGAAAACATGCTGCGCCATCCACATCATGTAAAACAAAATAGAACCAGGTGACCTTCTTTCACTGCTCTGAGGTTCTGCTTGCCCATTTTAGGTGCCTTTTGACAGTGGACAAGGGCCAGCATGGGCACTCTGTCTAGTTCAACTGTGCAGCCCACAGTTATTGCCGTTTCGGAGATACTCCAGCCCGGTCGTCTTGCTGTAACAATAAGCCCCTTGTTAAAGTCGTTCAGTCGCCTGCCCATTGTTATGAGATGAACGGCATTATTTACTTACAGATTAAGTGTTTTAGTTCATCGGTGTATATGAGATTATTACACTTATTTTGAAGCTTCGTTTGATTCATTATATGCAATTAAATCATAGCACTTTCTGAAACCATGTATACATACCTTTTGATTGCTTCTGGGTTTCCATCACTCAGATCATGTAGTAAAAGCCAGTTTCGAGAACTTAACTGGCTGATTGTGGAACTTAAGATATGGAAGGCCAAAAACGGGACATAGAATAGGGCCTCAGAAAACTTTTCCATGACGCGGTTTTGCTGATCTTACTTCAGTTAGATTTAATATGAGGCTTTGTAAGAGGTCTCTTCAGTATTCAGGAATACGTGAAGATAATTAGACGACCTGTGGAGGCCAGGGGTGTGAATAGTCCTGTTAGTTTTAGTAAGATAAAGACATGGTTACAAGATAAAGTACCTTTTTAATGTGTATCTTAACTGTGTACGCAAAATAGACTATATTGCCAAAAGTATTCAGTCACTTATCCAAAACATTGAATTCAGGTGTTCCAGCCACTTCCATGGCCACAGGTGTATAAAGCCGAGCCCCTAGGCCTGCAGACTGCTTCTACAGACATTAGTGAAAGAATGGGTCGCTCTCAGGAGCTCAGTGAATTCCAGCGTGGTACCGTGATCGGACGCCACCTGTGCAGCAAGTCCAGTCGTGAAATATCCTCACTACTAAATATTCCACAGTCCACTGTCAGTGGGATTATAACAAAGTGGAAGCGATTGGGAACGACAGCAACTCGGCTATGAAGTGGTCGGCCACGTAAAATGACAGAGCGGTCAGCGGATGCTGAGGGGCATAGTGAGCAGAGGTCACCAACTTTCTGTAGAGTCAATCACTACAGACCTCCAAACTTCATGTGGCCTTCAGATCAGCTCAAGAACAGCGTAGAGAGCTTCATGGAATGGGTTTCCATGGCCAAGCAGCTGCGTCCAAGCCTTACATCACCAAGCGCAATGCAAAGCGTGGAATGCAGTGGTGTAAAGCGCCGTCACTGGACTCTGGAGCAGTGGCGACGTGTTCTCTGGATTGACCAATCGCACTTCTCCGTCTGGGAATCCGATGGACGAGTCTGGGTTTGGCGGTTGCCAGGAGACGGTACTTGTCTGACTGCATTGTGCCGAGTGTAAAGTTTGGTGGAGGGGGGATCATGGTGTGGGGTTGTTTTTCAGGAGTTGGGCTCGGCCCCATAGTTCCAGTGAAAGGAGCTCTTAAGGCTTCAGCTCCAAGAGATTTTGGACAATTTCATGCGCCCAACTTTGTGGGAACAGTTTGGGGACGGCCCCTTCCTGTTCCAACATGACTGCACACCAGTGCACAAAGCAGGTCCACAAAGACATGTATGAGCCAGTTTGGTGTGGAAGAACTTGACTGGCCTGCACAGAGTCCTGACCTCAACCTGATAGAACACCTTTGGGATGAATTGGAGCGGAGACTGTGAGCCAGGCCTTCTCGTCCAACATCAGTGTCTGACCTCACAAATGTGCTTCTGGAAGAACGGTCAAAAATTCCCATAATCACTCCTAACCCTTGTGGAAAGCCTTCCCAGAAGAGTTGAAGCTGTTATAGCTGCAAAGGGTGACATCATATTAAACCCTATGGATTAAGAAAGGGGTCTCACTCATGTTCACGTGTGTGTGAAGACAGATGAGCGAGTACCTTTGGCAATATAGTGCATGTTATATGCTGAGTGGTAATCTAAATTGTAAGTTGTAAAATCATCAATAACCGCAATGGAAATTTATCTTGGACCTGGTGTTTTCTTTGACAAGCAAGCTAAAATGTGCGTTTTGTTGTCCAGTAAACTGAACTAAATGTGTTTTTGCAGTTGAGCCCGGACCCGTTACACTGTCATCTGGATGAGAAGCGGCTGGCTGGCTACTGGAGTGCATGCAGGGCCTTGACCGGGTCATCGGACCCCAGCGACAGTCAGCTCACCCCCTACGGCCTCATCAACAATTTAATCAAGACTCAGAACTACCAGGTTAGTGTTTCTTGGAGGTGGAGTATCGAGAAGGGCGGTCATTGATCTTTTAAACCGAATGATGAGTGTGGATCAGGGTGCACTCGGCTCATCCTACTTCCACATTGGAATTTAAAGGGATCATAACATGGGGAAAACTGAATTTTACTCACCATGTTGAAATATGAGGCAGTTCCACCTCTGCAGTCTAACCCATACGTGCTGTGAAATACCACATACACACTAGTGAACACACACCAGGCGGCAGTGAGCACACACTGGGCAGCTGTGGGCTGGAGGTTGGGGAACCAGCTTTGCAACTGGAAAGTCGCCAGTTCGATCCCCTGAGCCGACAGTACGTGACTAATGTACCCTTCAGTAAGACGCCTAACCCCCACCTGCTCCCTGGGCGCTGTGGATAGGGCTGCCCACTGCTCCCGGCAAGAGTGCTCACTGCCCCCTAGTGTGTGTGTGTGTTCACTGCATGGATGGGTTAAATGCGAAGGTTGTGGGACTAATAAAAGTCACTTAAGCTTAATTCATGAACATGTCTTTAGAAAGAAAACCCTCTATGTGGGTTTTTTTTTCTTAACTTCATATTTTAAGTTACGGAAAGTATTCAAATAACCGCTTAAGGCTTCTTTTATTTTCTTAACTATTTTCTTAAGAATAATTCTAAATTCTGGTATTCTTAATGTTATGTTCATAAATGTTTTCTTACCCTTACGACAGACTCACACCGTCTTAGGCTGTGGGATTTGAAGAGGTGCGCATCTAAATTGAATAGTTTATCTATTTCTGTCCATCCACGTCGCTTATAACAGTCACTCCAGTTATTGCGTTTTCCCAAGGAGGATTTGCTCCTGTTGGCTGTTTCTTCCTCCATCACCTCTAGTTCTTGTTTGCTAAAATTTTATTAAACACTTGGTTTAATGTTTTTCCCATATTTTGCTACTCTGAATAGATTAACCTGACAATGGAAATAACAGTTAAAACAAATTCAGAATGTATTTTGCATCATTTATGGTACAGTATGATAAAAAGCAACTTTTTTGAGAATTGCATTTAAGAACATTCTTATGAACTTCTTAGTGTTAATATCAAAAAGGAAAGTAAAATGACTGAAATAGTAATAAAATAATCATAATTAAAATAATAAGAATATGAATAATAAAATATAAACACATGGAAAATGAATGAAAATAATATATTAGTGTATATAATAATTAATATAATATAATATAATATATTATTGACAGTAATAGTGAAAATGAAGTAGAACGGTGTCTGGCAGAGAGTAAAGCTGATTTCCAGCTCGCTGCTGTAATGTAACTAAAGTTAGATTCTCCGTGTTGGAGCAGCACGGCTGTGTAGTTGGAGTAGGAGTGCTAGACTGACCTTCCTGCAGTCCAGAACTGTCCCCTATTGAAACGTGTTGCATTATGAAGTGCAAAATACTAGTATGACTGCTCAGCGAAGACTGATGACCGAAGAACTGGTGAATATTTCTGCTTTCAGTCTTCAGTCCCCAGATGTTTAGTAAGTGCTGTTGAAAGGAAAGGTGGGGAATCACACATGGAGAACATGCTTCCAACTTTTTCTATTATTTATTTATTTATTTATTTGCTATATATTTACCAAAAGTTTAACAAGGGAAATATCAGATACTGAGTTTTTGTACTGTTTTCAGTTTAGTACAAGTCAGACAGAATTTACTGATCACCGCTTTCTGTTTTTATTAGCGTTTCGCACTCCGCCCCAGCTGTTTTTAAGATAAGAATCATGAATTTTCTTTTATCTTAAAGGTAGTTTTGCACTGGAGCAGTGAGGCGGTGCTAGTAGAACAGTAGCATTCAGCCTGAATATATTTTGTGCTTTTGATCGACTGATTTTGATTATATTGGACTAAAGGAAAATGGTTAAAATTAGTTTTTTGACCGAATTACTGCTTGCATTTATTTATTTATTTATTTTAGCCGTTTTAATTGGCGACCATCTCAACTTGGTGTGTTAAATGTACCTCTGTTTTTATGGCTACAGGGTTTGATCGATGCCTTCATCAAAGACAACGTCGCGCACAGCCTGCCGAACAATTTCAGACACTCCGTTCAGCTGGAGCTGTTGCATAGAGTTCAGCAAGGGTGAGATCCAGCAGGTCAACATGTGTTTGGTGTCCAGGTTTTGCTTCTTTAGTTTAGCGTGGAGCTACAAGGCTGAAGCGCAACATACAAATACGAGATGCCAATAGTTGCGCAAATAGTCTCGGTAAATACATCCCCCAAACTTCAACACCCACTCAAACTGTGAGGTCTTCACATTGATATGTGGCCAGTATGACTGACTGTGCTATGAAAGCGAAGAAAACATCATGGTGTTGCTGGAAAACCACTTTAGACTGTAGTCCACATCACAACGGACACCACAGATTTCTTTTTTAAAAAAATAACATCAAATTTTCTAAAAAAAAAAAAAGTTTTATAAGTAGGAACACAAACGCCCATATGCCTGCATGACGTGTGTGCACAGAGTGGAGTTAAAATTCATCTGTATTATTAGGCTGCGTTCACGTTTCCAGGCTGAAGTGCACAAATCTGACTTTCTGCCCTAATGTGACTCTGATCTGGTGTTTTCAGGGCTGTGTGGACACAAAATCCAACATGAGCCGCTTTCATATGTGGTTCTAGATCGGATACGTATCCAATTTGTGGCCGTGTGACCACGGTGACCATGTGCTTTTTTTCTACCGCACGTGCGCCATCATTCAGCGTTACCATGGGAACAGCACCGACCAGACGTTAAAGCCTGTAAACGGTGGAAAAGCAGCTCATCTCACCTTTTTCTCCTCCGTCTGGCTCTAATAATGAAGCTGAGAGCTGATTAGAGTTAATGATCTTCTCAGAGAAGCTCGTTCTGCTCGTTAGTTTGTGCTGATGATGCAGTGATTCAGTCACGTGACGTCACTGAGCAGGAGGAGCTCATGAGGGTCATTTCAGGGCAGGTCATCACATTAATGACCGATATGAGTCACTGACCTAAACGAGTGAGAACCCTCGAGTCAGAGAGATCGGATTTGAGCAACAAGGCTTATGTGAACGTGGCTATGAAGTGTCTTCAACAGTTTTCAGCTACACGGTGAAGTTTTTCTCATGTTTATAGCTCACAGGGAGTCCTGCTACATCCTTAGCGATGTTTTGCGGACGTTTTCAGCGGAAAAGATTTGGGTGCATATTGGCTTCTAGTGTTTGTTAGCAATGTTTCCCTCATGGCTCCAGTTTTAAGTTGCAGAAACATTTGGACACCTCATCGCCTACATCTGGGGTAACCTGGAAGTTTTGTTGCAGCATTGTGTCTGTCTGTAACAGGGACAGGGCTCTGGAGGAGGTCTGCCACAAGCTGTGCCTGTCCAATGCAGTGCACGATGCTCTGGAGGGTCAGGTGCTCAGCGTTCGCTTCCAGCAGCTTCTGCTCAAACCCAGCAAACACACCATCAGCTTCCTGCTGGAGGTATACACTGTACATTTTCCATTATGTAAACAAGAGAACGCCTCGCTTACTGACAAACGTTTTAGGGTTATTTGTTGACAAACTATTTTCTTCATAACGTTTCTGTTGCCTTCCTGTAGGTGTGTACAAAGTCTTTAGATAAGGAGCATACATCAGAGACATCCAGAAGGAAAATGGCTCTTTTCCTTAAGTGAGTACTCTTATTTTAAATTTTTTATGTAATGCCTTGCTACTAAGGTAAATAAGATGTTAATGTCTTTACAAAGCACTTGTTTATAGAACTGGTCAGATGGATTGGTACATTTAATGCATGCTTCTGGACGTCTTTTTTCTGACTTTATTATTAATCCAGATTCCCCTAATCTGGTGCCGGTTTCGCAGAGTGGGGTTTCTCCGTAAACTGGATCATTTCAACTTGAAGGGGAATTCCACCCATTGTTCAAAATTTCTGCATTATTAAAGAATAGAGATATAAACAATGTCTTTATCATGTGGTGGTTTGATGTGAAATGTCTCACTGCAGAGAAACTCACTGCAGAGAAACGTACCAGCTCTTACTTTACAGTGGTGGTGATGGGAACCAGGTATCGCCATGACTACAACTCAAATATAGGCATTTCATTTACAATTCAAAACTAGTGAACCTATGAGTCTTCTGAGCGTTTATATGGAATGTTTATGATGGGGGGGAAAATAGTGGAAAATCTGAAATGGTATGTTTTCTTTGGGAAGAAACTTGCCACACAGTGTCTTGCTTGTACCCCTCCAAAAATGTATAATGCCAAAACCTCTCAAAGTTGCTGTAAAGCGACCGTTTCATGTTCTAATTTTCAGATGTCTGGGTCCCATCACCACCACTGTAAACAATTCTGACTCGGTAAAGTTCTGTAGACGGACTTAACAGTATATTATACACTGATCAGGCATAACATTGTGACCTTATTTCTACGCTCATTCTCCACTTTATCAGCTCCACTTACTCTATAGCTGCACTCTGTAGTTCTACAGTTACAGACTGTAGTCCATCTGTTTCTCTGATACTCTGTTACCCTGTTCTTCAGTGGTCAGGACCCCCATGGACCCTCACAGAGCAGGTACTATTTGGGTGATGGGTCATGATAACACACTCCCTCTCAGGTTCTACTAAAAGTACAGTTATTGGTGTCTGTATCAGCCGAAATGAGGAGTTATCGTTATCAGCACTGACATTTCCTTTTGGTGCATCCCTACTGAGAAACTGCTTCGTAAAAACTCTTTAGATCTTCAGAAAGATCTCAGCGTTTGAAGTTTGTTGTATTACACTGCACTGATGTAAACGGTGTAATTTGAATGTTTGCGTACAGGAACTTGTGTGAGAGGCTGGAAGAAGTTCCTCTGGCCTACATGGTGTCGTCCCATAAGCTCTTCATGGAGCTGCTGACAGACGAGGAGAAGAAGACCTTGTTAGACCAGATGAGGAAAAGATCAGCAACGGTCAACCTCAGCGCCAAGCCATTGCCCTCTTTCTATGACATCCCAGGCAAGTTCTACACACTTAAAAAGATGGTTCTTCAAGGGTTCTTTAGCAAAGAAAATTGTTCTGAATAGCAACATGAACACTCAAAAGAACCCTTTGATTTAGTTATTTTTATCATGAAGGGGTTCTTCAGACTGATGGAGAATGTGCTGTAGATTATTCTATCTAGAACCTTTTTGAGAAGACTTAGCATTAAAAGGGGTTCTTCTATTGTTACAAGCTTGATCATAACAGCAGAAGTATATAGAATCAAATAAAGTACGTTGCCCATCAATCTGAAGAACCCCTTCATGATGCAACAAAACCTTAAATCATGCAAAGGGTTCTTTGTGTTCACAGTTCTGTATAGAACCACTTATTAAAGAACTCTTGAAGATCAGTCTTTGTAAGAGTGCAAAGGATGCGGTTACTTGAACCTAAAACTGATGGACAGGACCTGATTATGCTCGTTATTAATGCAGCTTTAATGCTGGACCTTTGAGAAGTTTGTGGTCTGATGAACTGTTAAATTTGCACCGTGGGTTGAAGTTTGTTTGTTTGTTTGTTTGTTTGTTTGTTTGTTTGTTTTCTCTGTCTAATAGCCTCTGCCAGTGTAAATATCGGTCAACTGGAGCAGCAGCTCATCCTTTCGCTAGATGCTCGGCAGATCAGACAGATCCTCATCGAGCTCCACGGTATGGCCGAGAGGTCATTCTGGAGGGTCAACAGCAAGGTAGGGTCATAATTTACTGCCTAAATGCCATCTATAATAAATCTGTTCCTTTGCTATTGTCCAGAAATATTCTTTTAAGTTATAAGTTGTCAATTGAATGTAAGGATGCAGTCGTCATTCATATTTATGGTTGTCTGTCTGTCTGTCTGTCTGTCTGTCTTTCTGATGACTCTGGTCAAGTAAAGTCAGCTATGTCAATACTACAATATGTACAGGACATAGTGTATTGAAATTGTGTTACTCTCAGACCCCCATGGTTTAGCGATAACATTAAATGGACGGTAAACAGGAAAAATGTGAATTTATGGCTTTCCGGGTGAGACGGGAGCCGAATATCTCTTGGGGGGAGGGAGCTGCCAACGATCTCCTCAGCAGCTCTCACGATGCGCTGGAGTGTCTTGCGGCAGGGCACAGTGCAGCTGGTCAGGATGCTCTCGATGGTACCTCTGTAGAAGGTGCACATGACTGGGGGGCTCTGGCTCTTCTCAGTTTGCGGAGGAAGTAGAGGCGCTGATGAGCCCTTCTGGCCAGTGATGCTGTGGTGTTGGCCCAGGAGAGGTCCTCTGTGATGTGCACGCCCAGGAACTTGGTGCTGTTCACCCTCTCCACAGCAGCACCGTTGATGGTCAGAGGAGCATGCTGGGTGCATGTTCTCCTGAAGTCCACAACGATCACCTTCATCTTCGCAATGTTCAGGTGTAGATTGTGGCGTCTACGCCACAAGGCCAGGCAGCTCACCTCGCTCCTGTAGTTCCTCATCGTTGTTGCTGATGAGGCCCACCACAGTCGTGTCGTCTGCGACTGTTGTTCGTTAACCCATACTCTACAGAGAACACACTTAAATATGACCTGCCATTTGACATGACATTTCTGCTGATTTTACTGCAGTTTCTATTTATTTGCCAAATATTTGTTTGCTTATATATAAAAAGGGAGCCACATTATGTTTCTAGTACTTTGTCATAGCCAAACGACACAACATTTAATAGCATTACTTTCTTTATTAATCCCGAATGACATTTAACCCTTGTGTGGTGTTGGAGGCTGTGAGACTCATTTTAAATGTTTACCAAACTAACTTGGGCAATTTATTATTGTTGATTCCTTGGCCGTTGCTCATTTTCTGTGAAGTATGTGTAAAATAACCCATTTTCAGTGTCTTCACATTTGTACTACACATGGACAGGCTGCTGACTGGCTACAGCTGCTAAAGGAGAACCCTACGCTGGCCACTTGTGACATTTTAAACATCTGGCATTTTTACATAAATTGTTATGGCTGTATTTATTTAAAAAACAATAATGTGGTGGGTCACCAGACCACCGAGTAACATCAACACCACACAACGGTTAAATTCTTACCTATTGACCTATTTTAATAACACCTTTTACCTATTTGTGGGACATAAATCAAATGAAGTAATGCATTGACAGTAAGAAGCGGCTGATTATTCAGCACAATGACTCGTATGATTATGCTATGGCATTTTGGTTCAGGTGTAGCAGCGTTCAGATACAGTGTGACTGCTTTTGCCCTTCTAATGTGATTGACTTGAAACTTCACCACAGTTCTGCCAAAATAAACAATATTTTGTAAGAGAGGTCTATTTAGATACTTTCAAGTAGGCAGAAGCAGATTTATGATGGAAGTGACTAAACTATCCATAAGATTTGCAGAACAATCCTGCGTTTTTTGACACTTTTATCCAGAGACTGGCTTTTCCCTGCCACACCTTAACTGAACTGCTCTTTTTTTCCCATTTGTTTTACCTCTAGTGGGAAGTTCCATCAGACTACATAAACGTCATACTCGCCATTAAGGACAACCTCACACGGGACCTTGTGTACATTCTTATGGCGAAGGGTCTTCACTGTGTTAACATCAAGGTCTGTGTACATGCCCAATTAAATGTGTATCAAAAGCTGGAATCTGCTAAAGGCCTCTATTTAAAGACTTTTCTGGGGGTTTGTTGATTTGATTGTATACAACACTTAAGTATATTTTCAGACTGATGGTTTGTGGATTTGCAGGACTTTGTACATGGGCGGCAGCTGTTCACGGCTTGTCTAGAGCTGGTGACGGAGTTCTCCCCGAAACTGAGGCAGGTCATGCTCAACGAGATGCTGCTCCTGGAGGTGCGAGCGCACGAGACCGGGGCTGCTGAGGGCAGCACAGAGAGACCCCCTCCTGACCTGGTCAGCAGAGTCCGTGGCTACCTGGAGATGAGGATCCACGGTAAGATAAGCGGACTTGATGTTTAGGTCTCAAATGATCCTAAAATCAACATTACACTGATGAAGATATGACGACGATGGTGGATAATCCACAGAAATTTTTGTTAAATGCAACTTTCATTGAGTTTAGACTGAGTTTTCTTGGAATTCTCTCTGTCATAATATTCATCTGCTTGGGGAAGGAGTCCACTGTTACAAAATGTTCTTCCACGCATTACATGCAATTACATGTTTTCGCCAGAGAGGTCTCCAAATCCCCAAAACTTGCATAGTGTAGCGTTGAGCCAATGTAAAATAATGTTCAGGGTGAGCTGATGTGATGTGGGTTAGGTGATATGGCAAAAATATCAAATCGTGATATCTTGACACGGACACAAAGCACTAGCAGTGACTTTCAGTGATTTGAAAACTGCAGTTATTTTAATTCAGTGTTTTATAAACGGCACTGCATTAAATCTAATGAATTGCGCTGTCTTTGTAATGGATCATGCAGGTGGTCAGTGTTCTTTAAGCACTGATGATATCCAACAAATGCTCAGAAAAGCAAGATAACAAATCAAGATAGCAAAATTTATCACAAGGATTAAAAAGTCATTGTTTTACAGAATGATTGGCAGTCGCAATACCGGTCAGAAATATTGCAATTAGATTTTTTATACCCCCAAAGTGAATATTCTTTATACATTATAATTGATTTATAAAAGTAGGCTTGAACACAATGGAGTGTGCCAGACTGCTAGTT
>NC_051211.1:3302500-3325000 GCF_015220715.1 Pygocentrus nattereri | reverse complement strand
CATCCGTGAAGGCACCATTAATGCTGAATGATATGCGTGTTGGCACCGTGCTGCCGTCCAGACAACGTCTTTTTCAGGGAAGGCCTGGATTATTTCACCAAGACAACGTCCAACCACATTCTGAATGTGTTACAGCAGCATTGCTCTGCAGATCAGACCCGTCACCACTGATAACATCTGGCACTTTATATAATGAGAAATACGACAAAGGGAGACTCGGAACGGTTGAGCAGCTGAAATCCTGTATCAGACAAGAACAGAAAACATTTCACTTTCAGAACTACAGCACTACTTCTCAGTTCAGAGTGTTGTTAAAGGAAGAGGTGATGAAAAAGTGGTAAACTTCAGTTTCAACAATTCATTTGTCTTTGTACTGTGTTCTTATAAAAAATATGCTTTACATGATTTGCATATCATTGCATTTACAATCAGAAAAGTATTATTCAGACAGTGAAGATGAGTGTTGATGTTTTTTGTTTGCTTCTAGTATTCAGTCTGTGGATGTGGAGGCTGTTGCAGTTACAGTGAAGGAGCTGGTCACCTACGCTCTGACCCTCAACCCCAACAACCAGTCCTGGCTCATCACCCAAGCTGACATTTATTTTGGCAAGTTTCAATGAACAGAATTGATCTGCGCTTTCAAACATCTTTGTCCAATCAGTTTTTGAATCATTACATTAAAACTACTTGCTTTTTTTTTGGAACTTTTACTTAAATTTCCATACTGGAATTATACTGACAGTGTGGCACAAAAAAAATCTCAATTTCCCTCTTTTGGACCCCAGATGTGAAGTTGGTTCTTTAGTTTTGAGGAGCTATGAGGCGAATCTAGCTAACAATACATTGTTGTCATATGACCATTTAGCCACTTAGTCCCTAAACTGAAGGAATTGGGATTTTATCAAATGATTAGAATGTAAACGGAGTTGTTCAGAGTGGTTTGGTGTGAAACGCTCTGTTGTAGATAAACTTGGAGTTAGAACTGTTCACAGTGGTGGTGATAGGAACCAGACGTCCACCTCTACAAGCTCCCTCACAGAAAGCTCCTACATCATGACCCCGGGTTCTGATCACCACCACAGTAAATAAATTTACATTTCACACCAAACCTCTTTCTCAGTCGTTGAATTACGCAGAGTCCGAACTGTTCACACAGGTGGTGATAGGAACCAGACGTCCACCTCTAATAATGAAGTTATTACATGATAGTTGTGAATGTGCTCCCTGATGCCCGAAGAATTGTATTATGGTATTATGGTTTTGAGAGGGTTTTGGCCCTAAAACATATTTATGAACACACATTCTTGGTGGAGGGGTACATGCATCATGTCATCATAATGTCACACAGCAAAATAGTTGGTGGTCTTCCTCTTTAACATATAAACAAAAGCCATTCAGAGTGATTGGATCTGAAATGGTTCATAAACATGGACAAAATTACTGCTGTGTTTAGCTGTGCTATGTACTGTAGTCCATATTTCTAGATAGTTCTGTATCATACCTTGATAAAAACAAGTCTATTATAGATTCCTGAAAAGGGGAATTCCACCAGATTTTGTTTTTGCCAAACTGTTGCTTTAGTACTCATTTCTTTTCCCTTCTGCCCTTGTTTTCTGAGCAGTAACCAACCAGTACTCTGCTGCCATGCACTACTACCTACAGGCAGGTACGGTGTGCTCAGATTACTTCACCAAGCCTGTGCCGCCAGATGTCTACACCGACCAGGTGGGCACAGCACCACCAGATGTCGCTTCTGTACTTCTGCGTTGTTTACAGCGATGAAATCTTTTTAGGTTTAGAGCCAAGAATGTAACTTGTTTAGCCTGTCCTTTCAGTTTTTAGCTACACATAACCACCCTAAAGTCCAGCTCCTCTAACCCCGTAACCTGCTCTTACAGGTTCTGAAGAGAATGATCAAATGCTGCTCTGTACTCAACTGTCATACCCAGGTAAGAAAGCACAGTGAGCTAAAGACTTCAGTGTCCACATCCTATACTTCATCTTCTTTGTCTTCT
Organism: Pygocentrus nattereri; assembly: GCF_015220715.1. Taxonomy (NCBI): domain Eukaryota; kingdom Metazoa; phylum Chordata; class Actinopteri; order Characiformes; family Serrasalmidae; genus Pygocentrus; species Pygocentrus nattereri. Next base: position 3,322,985 of record NC_051211.1, on the reverse strand, counting down.
ACTTATTATTATTATTATTATTATTTATTTTGAAATTTTTGTTGGTTGTCTATATAAGAATAAGTTAACACATTCTCTACAGAGATACTCATATTTTAAAAATGTGGTGATTTCTGCAATTTTTTGTGCACATTTTCTAGTTATTTGATTAATATATTTGGAGAAAATGCATAAAATGTGCCATAAATTTTGTACAGCCTGGTTTTTCCCTCAATGTGTTCAATTCTGGACATTTTACTCTTCTGCACAATTACTGTTTATGGGCTGAAGAGTGTCTCTGTAGTGGATGCCAACATTTTTACTTACAAAATCAACAAAACATGGAATGTTTAGAATTAAACGGAATTTAATTCCAGGGGAATGTAACGGGCTGTTTTTGTTACTGTGCCTTATAGACTAATATGCGCAGATCAGGCATTCTTCTTGTTTCTACACTCATTTTATCAGCTCCGCTTACTCTATAAGAGCACTTTGTAGTTCTACAATTGGAGCTACAAAGCAGCACTGACGTGGTGGTGGTGTTAGTGTGTGTTGCGCTGGTACGAGTGGATCAGACACAGCAGTGCTGCTGGAGTTTTTAAACACCTCAGTGTCACTGCTGGACTGAGAATAGTCCACCAACGTCCTGTGACCACTGATGAAGGACTAGAGGACGACCAACACAAACTGTGCAGCAGCAGATGAGCTGTCGTCTCTGACTTTACATCTACAAGGTGGACCGACATGGTAGTAGTGTCTAATAGAGTGGACAGTGAGTGGACACAGTGTTTAAAAACTCCAGCAGCACTGCTGTGTCTGATCCACTCGTACCAGCACAACACACACTAACACACCACCACCACGTCAGTGTTACTGCAGTGCTGAGAATGACCCACCACCCACATAGTACCTGCTCTGTGAGGGTCCATGGGGGTCCTGACCACTGAAGGACAGGGTAACAGAGTATCAGAGAAACAGATGGACTACAGTCTGTAACTGTCGAACTACAGAGTGCAGCTATACAGTAAGTGGAGCTGATAAAGTGGACAGTGAGTGCAGAAACAAGGAATGTGAAGGACCCCTATTGCCCTACATTGTGCCTCATTCAAAAGGCAGCCTGGGCTGAAACTCTCCTTACAACTTCATCGTGAATGGGCGGAGCTAAACTGCTGATGCCACTATAGGTGTACTGTATAGCTGAAATGTTTTGGTTTCGTGAGGTCACAAAAAAACTGGCAGTTTTTGCTGACGGTGGCTTGAACTGTATGTTATAGAACCTGTTTACTACACTATGTAAGTTTTGGGGATTTGGAGACCTCTCTGGTGGAAATGTGTAATTGCATGTAACATGCAAAATATCTAGAATTAGAAATGGAAGAATCTGTAGCGTGGGCTGTGCCCACCCCTTCCCTGAGCCGATGAATCTGATGATTAGAAGAGAATTGCGCTTAAAAAATGTTGGTTCCTCAAGGCTCTTTAGTAAAGAAAATAGTTCTAGAAGGAACCATGAACACTCAGTGAACCCTTGATTAAATGCATTGTGAAAGAGTTCTTTAAATTGATGGAGAATGTGCGGTAGATGGTTCCATATAGAAAAAAGGGTTCCTTCACCATTACAAGCTTGGCATTGGAACAGTAGAAGAACCCTTCTTGGTGTTATATAGAACCCTTTCAAAACGGTTCTATATAGAAGCATCTACAGCACATTCTCCATCCATCTGAAGAACCCTTTCAGGATGTAAAGAACTTTTTTTTATTTATTTTTTTTGTAAAGTGAAGAAGCGTTGGTTTCCCATGGTATCGGCCCTTTAAATGGAACCGCTTGGCTTTTGCAGGTTGCTGTTCTTTGCCAGTTTCTGAGGGAAGTTGACTACATGACGGCATTCAAAGCTCTTCAGGAGCAGACCAGGTATGAAAGGACAGGGAAGTTATGAATTGTGTTGGTTTCAGATGAATGCACATCCTTTTACTTTTTTTTTTTTTTTTTTGTCTTCCAGCCATGATTCTATGGATTCGTTCTACCAGTACATCTGGGATGTGACCATTCTGGAGTATTTGACGCGTATCCTTTAAATTCCATGTGAAGGTGTTTCTCTCTTAATCATACCTTTTAAATTTAACCTTAAGTCTGTTATACAGACATCCATCACAAACGTGGGGAGATTGAGAAAAGGCAGGTCGCTGTGAGTATCAGATGAGCTCCTTTATATCAGCTCTTTGTAGAACATGATGCACGAGAAATGATGAAGAGGCTGTTTACACTTTGCATTAACATGCGTTTTGTGTTCATATCTGCATAAACTTGGGCCGGACTCCTTTTACACTTTTCGCTAAAAGGTGTCCACAGTGTGGCCAGACGAGGTCCGCGTCCACAGTGTGGCCAGACGAGGTCCGTGGTCCGAAATATGGGCATCTCTGCTAGAACAGGAATTGCTGAAGGAGCGCTACGGTGCCATTTTTCCTAAATTATATTGAATGTGCAGCGCTGTGCAAAGTTTTTAAGCAACTGAGAAAATTACATATAAGCTGTTTATCTGAACAGAGCAAATGCAAATATAGTTGATTTAATCATCCTTCATTAAAATAAATCTGGTCATGGAACTGAACAATCCATGGTGATGGCTGGAGAGCAGCGAGAAATCAGGAACCAAACCTGTGCTGTTCTGACTTTACTGAAAACACCATTACTGTTATGCTTTACTGTATTTGTTCGTTTGTATTTATTCTGATAGTGTTTTTACTGGCAAAAACACACAGGTTACGTTCACACAGCAGGTAAGTGGCCCAAATCTGATTTTTTTTTCCTTGTTTGGCTGTTTGGCTCATCCAGAGGTAAACAATCACAACTGCCAACGAACGCCAGTCGCTCCCGGAGGATCAGCTTCAGCTTCACCAGCATCACAGGAGCATCATGAAGCTTCACTGACTGACAGCTGGGCTCAGCACCTAGAATGTGTTCCAGCTTTAAAAAGGCCGTGGTCACTTTGGTTCACGTCTTTTAACTGTTCTCTGACGCTGCGGCCTCGTTTGACCATTTCTTTCTAAATCTCTTCGAACACGGAGGGTTTTGGACAAGTTTCTTCTAAGTTTCTACAGAAACATCAGCCTAAATGTTTGAGTCTCAGCAGCGCCAAGTTATGACGAGTGTCAAGTTAGTTTGATGTAAAAGTTGCATGAATTCTGATCTGGCTGTCAGACGCAGTCTCATTGCTGCAGATCAGATACAGATCGGATTTCAGTACCACATGCAAATACGTCTCAAATCAGAGCTGAAAATGTCAGTTTGTGTTTTTTTGCTGTTCACACAAACACACATCTGTCATGTATGAAGAAAAAGATCTGATTTGGGCCACTTTTACCTGCTATGTGAACGAAGCCTTAAAGTCCAGATAAAGAGCACGTTCTATGGCTGCGTTCACATCTCCAGGCTGAAGTGGCACAAATCAGATTTTTTGACCAAATGTGACTCGGATCTGGTGTTTTCAGGGCTGTGTGGACACCAATCTGATCTTCTCGAATCTGACCTGAGCCGCTCAGATCGGATTCATGTCTTTTTTTTTTTTTCCTCTGCACGTGACCATCATTCAGTGTTACCATGGCAACAGCACCAAACGTAAGATAAAGCCTGTAAACGGTGGAAAAGCAGCTCATCTCACCCTTTTTCTCCTCCGTCTGGCTCTAATAATGAAGCTGAGAGCTGATCAGTTAATGATCTCTAATGAGCTCATTCTGCTCGTTAGTCTGCTCGTTAGCTGATGATGCAGAGATTTAGTCTCATGACGTTACTGAGTAGGAGGAGCTCATGAGGGTCACTTCATGCCAGTTCATCACATTAATGACAGATTAGAGTCACTGACCTAAACGAGCGAGAACCGTCGTATCAGAGAGACCGGATCTGAACGAGGCTTATGGTGTAAACCACTGCTGCTGATGACGGAGTAAGGCTTGTATGTACTGCAGTTGTTGGACATGAATGGGTTAATTTTGGGGAAACCGAATTAAGTCACCAAATGAACACAAGTACCTGAATCACTGGTCAGGTTCTGATACCGAGCTCTGATTTGAACAGATCAAGGCTATCGGACAGACGGAGCTGAACTCCAGTAACCCCGAGGAGGTCCTGCAGCTCGCCGCCCAGAAGAGGAAGAAGAAGTTTCTTCAGGCCATGGCAAAACTTTACTTCTGAAGAAAACTCTCACAGCAAATGTACTTTTTAAAATTTTTATTAAAACACAAAAATAAATACCATCAGTGACTTTTGTCTTTTTTTTTTTTTTGCACATTTATTTTACAAATATATACACTAGACTTAAAAAGAGATCTATGATCACATTATATCCACATTCACACTCGTTTTTAAAAAAGCTACAATCAGGAATTGCTGAAGGAGCACCATGACTGGCTCTCAGCCTGCTTTGTTAAAAAAGGAAAAGTGGAGAATCAACTTCCCTGGTATTCCAGCAATTTCTAACTGGGGCTTTGGGGTAATAATCATAAATACTCCATTTCTAATGCCTTTAGCGAAGCTGAGATAGGCAGATTCTGTACAAAGCTTTATCAAATACTGTACACACTTCACAAAAACGACAATCAAGTTTACAGGAGTTCGAATGGCAAAATTGGAAAGTATTCATGGAATAGTTTAAGACATGGTCATTTTGGTCCTTTTTCAAAAATATTACAATTAGTCTTTTACCTCTTAAATAGAGTATTGCACATTTTGAATGGCTGTAAAGGACTCGGTGTGGTGTAAGCAGTATTTACATACACTATCATTTAGGACCTCAGATCACCTAGTGATTTAAATTCAAATCGGATGTTGGAAGTAATGCTTTGCCTCCCAGGTCTACCACACATTGAACAAAATAATTAAAAACAAGTATTTCTGCACTCTTATCTGGGCAAGAAAGTTCAAACAAACAAACAAACACCCTGAGGATATGCTTTGTCCATATCTCCGGCAGATCAGTGCAGTTACTATGTTTCAGAGGATAAACTACAGTTCATTGATTTTCTGTTTACAGGCATCGTTTTTTCCGTCCTACTAAAACTTAATGTTCCTCTCCCAAACTCGCTGTAATTAAGTCTGTTTCCACCTGTTGGGATAGCTTTTAGCCCTGGTTTTGGGCAGGTGCTGGCTCTGGTCCCTCAGTGTGAGCTGGATTTCTCTGCACTGCTGGGTGGTGTTGGGGGGAAGATCCCACTGATGCGAATAGTGCCTTTTTGCTGAGCTTCATGCTGTCAACAGGAAGACAAACGAGAGGTAAAATTAGCACAGCTGGTTCTGCAACAGTGCCACATACAGCAGGAGAGCAGCGGCTGCACTCTCAAAGAAAACGACACTAAAGGAATGAGGCTGAGCTGAAGTATTATTCTTAAAAACTTTCAATTTTTCATTTCTTAACATTTCCAAGAACAATTATAAGAGCAAGCGGTAGTCGTAAAAAAGGGCTTAGGAATGATCTTATTTGATACACAGTACTGTGAAGGTTTTAGGCATCTGAGCCAATTTTTAAACCATTGACCTCAGCAGTGAGTTTATCACAATATACATTAGAATAAAGTCGTATTCATAATTCAGATAAACAGAAAAACAATAAAAGTAACAAGAATTTCCTGGGTCCATATTTTTCCTGGACACCTTCACAGCCGCCACAGAGACTCGTTAATATCATCAATGACATCATGAGCTCAATTTACTGAGCACTGATTGGTCAAACCAGGAGCTGCTTTATAACTACATATAATACTGGGCTTCCTCGAGGAGGAGAGGCTTGGAGATGGGTAAACAAACACACCAACATCCAGAACATCACTATTTTCTTAACGTCATGACAGGCTCAGGGTGCTTACACACTAGTGGCTGACTAGTTGGAGTAGAAACGTGACTGCGTGCAGTAAAAAGACGCGTCGAAAAAGTTCAAACCGTTTAAAATTTGCTGCGACGGATTCTGACGCATGTCAACCAATAGAAACGTGCAGGAGGACAGTAGCGACGTGGTTTATTCTTCTGCTCTTCTATGCGAATGCTTTGCCTTCGTGGCTTTAGTCTGCTCGGCTCTGTTCGTGGCTATCGCCAAAGTTTTCTTTCAAGGGTCCATGTTTCTCTGTCTGGTTCAAATGTTTCTCCCAGCCGTGTAAACAACATCTAGACCAGGGGTGTCGAGCTCAACCACTAAAAGGGCCTTATTAAAAAAAATTCAGCAAATCCGTCGGCCAGAGAAAGCCTCTTTTTACGTGACACTCTGCCATGACCTGAACTCAATCAGACACTGGACTCCATCAGACACTGAACTAAATATATAACTAAAAATAATTCTAAATAAAAATAAACTCTTTTTAGGCAGGGCGGCATGGTGGTGTGGTGGGTAGCACTGTCGCCTCAGAGCAAGAAGGGTCTGGGTTCGATTCCCCGGCCAGGTGACCAGGGTTCTTTCTGCATGTTCTCCCCGTGTCCGCATGGGTTTCCTCTGGGTTCTCCGGTTTGCCCCCACAGTCCAAAGACATGCTAAATTGCCCCTGGGTGTGTGTGTCTGCCTGCCCTGCGATGGACTGGCGACCTGTCCAGGGTGTTTCCTGCCTTCTGCCCAATAGAGTAAGCGTGTGGTTTTAGGCAGGTTTCTAAAGACTGAACGAGACACCAGGCATCTTTTCTTTTCGTGTAACTTGGCCCATAGGTGGTTGTTGGGGGGATTGGAGCACACACTATGTTACAGTGCATGCTGGGGGCTGTAGTGCATCTCAGACTGAAACGGCTAATAAGATTAGAAAATGTAATTAATTTCGCAGACTGAATAGGACTGTGTCACGGGCCTGACTCACGTTTGACACGTGGTCTAGACAGACAAGATCTGCATGCATGTGCGTCTACCGCTCAGTCCTTGCATTGTCTAGTGCGTAGGCACCCACAGCGTCCTGCTTGTTTCCTCCACTATGACTTCTCATAGCTTTTTGCTGTTATCAGGCGCTGAGATCATGAAACTGAATATAAGACATAATTACTGAATCTGTAATATGTAATTAATGGTTTATATGACAACCTACAGCACACACAGTAGTGTGTTTCTTAAGAAAAATGACTTTTTAAGAGAATTTGTGAACTTGTTTAATTGCATTTAAGAACAATTGATAAACTTTAGTGTTTCAGGTTCGTCAGTTTCTTTTTCTTTGGAAAGCTTTCATGAGCTTTTCCATGAAAACTCTACAGACTCTCGTCTTTGGATTAGAACTACAGGTTTAAAGGAGCGGACCCAACCTTACATTAGCTTTTGGTGAGGTAGGAGCTTCCACTAACAGTACAGTGCAAAGGTCCGAACACTCCTGGTCAAAGTCCGTTTTATTTTTTAAACAGGCATTTGGGTAATCGGTCTGTATTAGGTTTCTATCCTGTATTTGGTTTGTGTTTGTCTTTTGTTTAACGTTGTATTTTTCTTTTTGTAAAGCACTTTGTGACCTACGTCTGTGAAAATGCTGTATAAATAAATTTTACTTTACCTACTTACACATTTTGTTGATTTTCCAACTTTTCCAACACATTCTTTATATTGAAAAAATTTAAATATGTGATTTTTCTGGTAATCTTAGTGCACAATTAACATGCTAAATTTAAAAATGTATAATTTTGGAAAAAACATGAAATATAAATGTGCCATTACACCTGCACAGGCCACGCCGTTTTCCCCGTCCCTCCTAATGTTAAATAGAGCAAATGCACATTATCTGTGAATAATAATGTTTGTTCTATGAAGATTTCTACTTATTTTCATTTCAACAAAATGCGTCATTTGACCAGAGGTGCCCGAACCTTTAGTGTAGGACTAAAGGAGCGAATACCAAACATGTCACAGTAAATGAGATTTTTCTAACCACTGCTCTCGTTTTTATTCCAGTTTAGCCTCACTAATACGTCTGGAATATAATCTCACCCAAGAGAAAATATCTGGTACCCAAATGAAAGTTCTCAGTTGTAAAAATGCTCAATGCTAGTTTTTTAAATGAAACTCACCAGCATGGAGAGGTAGTCGGCGTGGGTCTGAATGTTGTGTCTGTCCTCAGAGGAAACTTTGCTGAAGTCTTTAAGCTTCGCGCCCTCATAACCCGTCATGGTCTCTATGAAGGGAGCCATCCAGTTCACACAGCTCTCCACCGCCTCCCACGTCAGACCTGCCGTACGACAAAAGGGCGTCAGTTCTCTGACGCTGAGGAAAGCCTGGCTGACCGTCACAAACGACGGTAAATGAGGCGAGTTTTTTTTTTTTAATTTCCCACACAGTTTTAGGCATTTATTGTTTGCTATTCAGGGCCCAACCCCTTAGCCTCCTGTTTTGTGCATTCATGTCTATGGGTAGTGTGTCCCAATTCTTGTTGGGCTGCATGGCCCTCCAAACGGAGGATTTTCAGAGCCTCCAAGCAGTGTTATGAAGAAAAAACCAGTAAGACGGAGCACAAGAAACCCACAAATGTGAGAATTCCCTCTTAATAATTAAGATGACCACTGTATTCTCTCAGTTTAATGTCGTTTCAGTGTATTATGGTCGTTTACTTCATAACAGGCAAAAAATAAATAAATAAAAAATAAAAACCCCGCTAAAAGCTAATCACTCTAATGTCTCGGTAACTAACTTTCCCATTCCACCTTAAATAGTCCAGCAGTTCTGATGCCTGAAGCGCCAGAATGTAACTGCTACACTATTTAAGGTGGAACAGGAAAATTCGAACTAGAACTATATCTGACTTCAGCTTCATATCACTGGTTAGGGGTGGGTGATAATAAATAATCGCCCCCCTATTTGAAGGCGTATGATCCCTAAATGTAACTGACTCGATGGTTCACACTCGTTTAGGTCAGTGACTCAAATCGGTCATTAATGTGATGAACCGGCCTGAAATGACCCTCATGAGCTCCTCCTACTCTGTAACGTCACGTGACTGAATCACTGCATCAGCAGCACAAACTAACGAGCAGAACGAGCTTCGCTGAGAAGATCATTAACTCTGATCAGCTCTCAGCTTCATTATTAGAGGCAGACGGAGGAGAAGAAGGTGAGATGAGCTGCTTTTCCACCGTTTACAGGCTTTAACGTCTGTTGTTGGTGCTATTGCCGTGGTAACGCTGAATGATGGTCACACACACAGCGGGAAAAAGCACATGAACTCCGATCTGAGCGTCACACGGCAACGAATCGGATACGTATCCGATCTAGGACCACATATGAAGGTGACTCAGATCAGATTTGTGTCCACACAGCCAGATTTGATTCACTTTAGGGCAAAAAATCTGATTTGTGCCACTTCAGCCTTCAATGAAGCCTTAATGTTGATAATACTGATTTTTCTTATTTATTGTGTTAAAATTCTTGCTTATTTCTTTAATTTTCAGTATGTCATTGTACTGCATTACACATAATATCACACTCCATCTTATCTGTTTGCTATAATAGACAAACTGGAGGGGTGGGGGAAAAAAAGATGGAAATTAAAGACTAAAAAAAGACATTCAATAACTGAGAATGAGGTTTGGTGTGAAATGGTTCATTAGAGAAACTCCGATTTATTTACAGTGGTGGTGATGGGAACCGGGGGTCACGATTTCTTTAATGCAAACATTTGCCAACTACAATGACCCATGAACCTTCACCTGAGTTTTATAATATAATATGGTAAACCGGTTATATATTTAGCGAAGATTTAGAGCTTTTCAAAACTACTGCAAAACAATATCTCAGACGTCAGGCAGTGAATTCCTATCCATTTTTCTTGTAATATCTTTCTGTGAGGGAGCTTTTAGAGGTGGATGTCTGGTTCCTATCACCACCACTGTGAACACTTCTGACGGTTAAGTTACACTAAAATGGAGCGTTTCACACCAAACCGCGCTGAATGATTTTGTTTACATCTTAACCATGTTTCAGATGAATCTGCGGAGACATATGAAGATTTTTTTTAATTATATTAAACCAAAGGAAGTGTGAACGTTAAGCACCAAGCTGTCCTTACCTGATACTTTTTGCACTACATCAAATGATATGAAGTGGCAAAAAGCGGCTGCAGCCAACACCCCATATTTAAAATCCAGTGCGTTGATGTCGAGGATGCACAGATCTAAAAGCTGAGAGAAAAGCAGAGTTTTCTGTAAGCATAGCAACGGTGGGCATTTCTTTTTAAAAAATAACCATTTTAATTTTTTCAAAGTGAAGAGTTCACATACCTGTGTGATCTGTATGTAGGTTTCTTGAGAAAACTGTGGCACCAGCAGATTAGTGAAGTCATAGACTGAGGCCATCTGAATATAAAGCTTCATCCACGAGACGACGGTTTCAGGACAGAGGTCCCAGTTCAATGCCTGTGCGGGTAAACGTGTCATCGGTGAATGAAACGGCGCCATATTTTTTGTGTCACTATAACCGCAGTCAGAGTGTAGTGCTCCACGCATTTCCAAGTACAATTGAGAATGAGATCAATCATATTGCGACATACATACTTTTAACATAATAAGCTCCATTTGTAGGATCTCCTCTTCTAGACAAGCTCCATCGGTGACGTAGGCCAGCTCCGCGATTTTAGGCGGATAAATTTCCTGAAAGGGGAAAAAGCAGAACATCAAGACTCCATCCTGCTTATTAATGATCATTTTTCACTTCGCGGCATATCTACGCATCGTATCTATGTACATTTATTTGGAGGCTGGTGTTTATGCATTTTTACTAGTACGCGTAAACAAGTTACTTACATTTCTTTAATTACGTTTATTTATGACTATTACCTTTACTTGCAATCCTGTTCTTTTGCTGTTGTAATGTGTGAATTTCCCTAAAATGATCTCTTTTAAAATAGCACTAATATGTACTTTATCGGATATTTAATTGAGCTCTAAAACCGTTTGCTTGGCCACTGAACTGGCCTTTACCTCAATTTTAGAGGCGATAAAAAGTGCTGTAATGCCAATGAGCTGCAGCCGCTCCTTCTGCATGTCTTCTTGGGTGAGCATGAACCTGTCAAAGAAGTCCTGCGCCAGGTAAAACGTCTGTCTGTGAAGGACGTAGGCCTCGCACACCTGGACACAGAGAAATTCAAGAGGTTTATCGTAACAGTGTCATCACTTCGGTCAACGATGTACACAAGGTCATTTAGAGTGAAGCAGGAGTCAGAATCGTTTGCAGTGCTGGTGATAGGAACCAGACGTCTGAAGTGTTTACGCCGCTAAAAGCTCCCTCACAGAAAGTCGAAAACATTTAAAATACATTCATGGCAGAAAAGGTACACACAGGGTGTTGCGAGGCAAAATAGCCCCCCAAAGAAACGGACTAGATAAAATTTCTGTGCTGTAGTCATGGCGACCCCTGGCTCCTATCCCCACCACTGTATGGAAATCTTTACATCAAGTTTCTCTAAAATGAACCGTTTCTCATGTTTACATCTCGACTACTGAACTATGTATAATCTATTAAAGGAGATTTCTCTGCACAATGTATCAGCAGACAATTTTAATGATAAATATATATTTATAAATTCTAAATTGGCCCATTATTGAAATCAAGCTATGGCTCTGTAAAATTAATCAAAGATCCATCTATAGAACAGTAATGTAGGTGTAATAAGCACGGTATTGTAGTAATAAATGCTTAACTATCCCATGTCTGACCACCTGTGTAAAATGAATTACAGACCCATCCTGAGGATTTTATCGCCTTAAATTCTGAAGCTTATTACATCCAGGGCTTCTTATGCCCTAATTAAAAGGAAAACAGTGCACACAAGCTGAGTCGTTCTTAGGTTATAACAGAAGGATATTCAGGTTTTTGGCCATTTATTGCCTTTATATATGGATTATAGTGTTAATAACATTAAAGAAGTGACATTCAGCTGTTTAAACTCATTGGCCTAAAAACGTTATATTAGTGCAACCTTAAATTACGCCCATCTGAATAAAGAAAGATATGAACGTAGTCTGAAATCTGATCATTAAGGAATGTATACCTCCATCAGCCAGTCGAGCAGAACCGCTCTCATCTTGGGCTGGAGTCCAGGATGCCTCTCTAGACTGCTTTTAGTGTGCTTGTACTTTATCTCTTTACTCAGCATCTTCACCCACACGTCCTCAGAGCAACCCCAGCTGGCGGAGCAAAATCAGAAATAAAAACTGAGTATGCAAAGCAAGGCAGACTAGTCTTACAGTCAAAGGAAACATGTGGAAGGCAAAAACATTCATAAGGTGTCATGGAAACGTGTAAAGTTGGGCTGTCAAGCCACAGAGAGCATATTTTAACTGCTAAGACCAAAGTTTTGTCCACTCATTCCTGCTGGAAGGTCTGGAGTAATGCTACAGTGGTACATGTACACACACATGAACACCTGGCAGAGCGAACATTTCTCTAGAACTGATGATGAAATGCTGAGGAATGTGCAACCAAGAGTTACCATATCATTAAGGGGTCATTAGAGGTCGTGTCCTTTGATTTTACTGTTAACGCCAGCAGCTGTGGGTCATATTAAGACAATCATTTGCGAGAAACAGCCGTTGTGTATACAAGTCACGGAAAACTCTCCTGGAAATGATTTCCTACAATATGTTTCCATTAATATCAGTGCTTCCCCAGTTTAAACACAACTACTTTCATATTTATATTTATCCAGCCCACAACTGAATCAAATCAAGAGTCATAACTAATGAGAAGGAGGTTGAGACCCTGTTCTCGCCTGGTCACTTCATGAGAGTAATATCTGGACTGTGTCCTGATAAGATTTTAGCCACGTCTTTACACTAGTAGACAAACCGGTTGGTTTGACTGAAATCTGATTGCTGTGTGGGGCAGAATATGCAAATTTGCTAATCACCAATCGTTTACCCATTCAGCCTCTTCCTGTGATATGCTAACGACGGTCGCTGTGAGTGACCATATTGCTATTAAGCATTGTGTTCTGTCTGGTCCCCAGCCACGTGCCTTCTACGCTGTAGACTGGGGTTCAATCCCCACCTGGGTAAGCCCCCTACACTATACCAATAAGAGTCCTTGGGCAAGACTCCTAACACCACCTTCGCCTACCTGTGTAGAGGTAGGGGAGTCGGTTATAGTGGGAGGGGATTCGGTTATAGTGGGAGGGGTTTCATTTGTACTGAGGGGGGTTTCTGTTGTAGTTGGAGGAGTTTCGTTTGTATTGGGAGGGGGTTTCGTTTGTCGATTGTGGCTCAAATGCGTCTCAGACCTCCTGAAGTGATTTGAGTGAACTGATTTGTACCTGTTTTAAATGCATCTTGGGTGTATTTACACTTTGTGGTTTGGCCTCCAGATATAATCCTGATACTCAAGATGCACAAAGTGACCAGGTGTAAACACAGTCTGACAGGCCCAACACGAATGATTAGCTTGACCTACGGCAGCATAATTGTTTACAATTACAATTACAAGGGTGTCAAACGCGTCCTTTAAAAGGACCACTTTGAAAAATCTCACCAAATCGGTGGGCCAGAGAACATCTAATTTCTAATTTCCTCTAATTTCACTTTTAAATAACATTTTGCTATAACCTGAACTGGCCGGCGAAGCGTCAACAGCAAAATACAGAAGTCGTAGTAGACTTTTAAAAAATGACATGAATAGAATTATGATCACTTCTACAGAGTATTATAATACTTGAAATATTTAAAAACGTCCCTGAAGGTAGGTCTTTAAATCTACCCATTTGCTTGGACACCTGGCAACTTCTCTTTGCTCCCATACATTGTTGCAGGGGGACGAAGGTGGAAGTGAACATTATGCTGCAATGCCTGCTGGGAGTTGTAGTACAGGGCATTGTGAAATGGGCTAGTATTAACAGAAAGTTAAAAATATTTGCGCCGGCCAGAAAGGATTGCGTCACGGCCTGACCTCGTGCTTGACGTATGGGGTGTACAGCATAACACAATGCTGTCCGCAGGCCTGGTAACGTAGGTATAATAAATGCTTAACTATTCCATGTCAGACCACCTTTACACCCAACCACTGCAAGCCAGCTGTTTTTCACAGATCATTAATGACCTCATCTGATCTGTTGAAATAACTGACCTGAGGCGAGGCAGAGGAGATGGCCGAGCGCCTTGTGACGAGCCTGAGTGGTCAAGTGTGTCCTGTAGCCCCTCCATCGGGGTTTCAACAAGGACTTCAGCCTTACATGTTCCCTCCTGCACCCGCCGATTCTAAAGAGTGGAGGTATTATAATGTTGAACCACAGCAGAAGAAAAACAGCTTTCAGAAGAACAACAGAATTCAGCTTATCATACATAACAGAGGACTACTACTGGTTTTGGAGACCATCAGAACTATTTTCCAACCTCTCTTTGTCCCCTAGAACAGCCATATAATAATATATCTTTTCCATCAAACAAAAACCTTTTTTTCCATTTTTAACATTTTTCATGGTGTTAAAATTTCATCATTTCAGACCCTGAAGATAAGACGACACTAAATTCCCAAACCGTCGTCACCACTGAGCAGCTTTTCAGTCGGCAGCTGAGACAGAAGAACAGCTGAACGACCTGGAATCAGCCAGAAATGAACCCAACACCATTCGCCAAACTAAACGGGCTGTAAGAAGCTTTACAGACCGGCTGGAACAAAACAACATTAATACTGATCTGGAGAAACTGACCAAACTGAGCTGAACCTGATATTGGGTCAGTTTTCTGGCTCAGTCTGATTTGGTCCGACTCTGAAGATCAGACACGTCTGGCGAATGGTGTCGGGTTCATTTCTGGCTGATTCCAGGTTGTTCAGCTGTTCTTCTGTCACAGCTGCCGACTGAAAAGCTGCTCAGTGGTGACGACAGTTTGGGAATTTAGTGTAAGGAGCTGGAGAACGAACCGCCGGCTGAGCAGCGAGTGGGCGGAGCTCGTTACTCTGACGTAGCAACGAGCTGCTCGTTAAGGAGCTCTAATTAGGAGGAAGGAACTGAACATTAAAACATATTAAACGCCGTGTTCACGGCCAGTTTATTCATTTCTTACTGTATTTATTTAACTGCTGTATTAAAGCAGTAGAGCACTCGAGGAGGGAGTTATCACTATAAAATCACCTACGGCAACCAAATCACAACTGTGATGTTATTTCGCGATAAAACGCTCCCTCTCGGGTTCTACTGCTTAAATATACTATGCCTTTCGGGAACACTTGCCAACTGGCTGTTTCATTATAAGGCAGTCTAGCTCAACTCCATTTAGTGCAACAGCTCGACAAACCCTGAACAAAAGTTATTGCATCCAGTTTCTAACAGTATATATTAAAATGGTTCTTTGTTCCAACCAATCAGCCGCCTGAAAAAAAGAAATACCGTGAAATTTACTAACGTACTGCAAAATTTGCCATATCGCTGCTGTCGGAACAAAACCTCGTATCTCCAAAACGGTAACTTTACAGGAGAAGGAAAAAAAATGACTTTGCTTTTAATGTAAGTCAATGGAACCGGACGTCTTTCCACGTCATTCGGGGTCGTTTCCTTTGGTCCATTCATCGTGAAATTTACACACAATGTAAAGAACAGGAATTTTCAAATCATGCCCAAAAATGAAAAACGGAGATACGAGGTTTCACCCCGAGAGCAGTGAAATGTTTAAATACCACACAAAATGCCCACGATGAAACCTGGGTTTTCCATGATATGGGCCCTTTAATACATGTGGCAGGGCTGAAACCTCACCTGAGCTTCTCCGCTGAGCCTCTTCAGCGTTTTCTTCCTGCTGCACTGCTGGAAACAGTACAGGAGCGAGTTAAAGGCCTGGATATGGAGCAGAAAAATGTCTCATAAACAAGATCTGCGACGCGTACAAACCTCCTTCTTCATCTTTCCCATCTTGTCTGCGGTTCTGCTCCCATGTCCGTGTTTAGCTTGAAGTCGGCCACTGCAAACAGAGATAGTGGAGAAAAGAGAGAGAAATAGAGAGAGGTGATGAAATAGAGCAGAGAAAAGAGAGAGAGAGAGAAAGATGAGAAAAAAGAGTAAAGAGAGAGAAATAGACGAAATAGAGCAGATAAAAGAGAGAGAGAGAGAGAGAGAGAGAGAGAGAGAGAGAGAGAGAGAGAGAGAGAGAGAGTCAGCTAACTCAGGGAAAAACAGCGGCCACAACATGTACCAGGGCCTTTTTCTCACCTTCTTCTGGTCATGGTGCTGCCTGTGGAGGTTTAATGTAAAGGGAGAAGTCCTGGAAGAGGAAAACAGGGATTAGTTACTGGAGATGTTGACGCTGCTCGAGCTGTGTGGAGAGAGGTTAACGCCAGCCAGCAGATGAAAACAATAGCGAGCAGCCCACGGAGGGAAACTTGGCTCTTACAGTCCATAATCACGCCTTTTCGCCGCGAATAAAGTGGTCGTATGCGCAGTTCTGCTGTAAATAAGGACCCTGGCTGTGTTTTGTTCGAGGGTCGAAGGGATTAAGTGGGTTGTTTCGGGAGTTTTGTCTGCGATTTCGGAAGCAGGTAACGCGCCAAAATGAACCCGGGCGATTTGCAAATAAGCGGGCGTTTTAAAAAAGACAAAAGTGCCCGGTTTTCTTTAACAGCGCAACACATTTCGGACCGCATGCGCAGCAGAACTGCTTGAGAAATGCAGGAATGAGCAAAAACTCCCATAAAAGCGCGTTTTTCTTCGCGGTCTTATCTTTGTTTTTTCACGTCCGCTCCTACTGTCCCTCCAAATCTTTAGCCAGCTAGTCAGCGGCGAGTTAACTAACCTGCCCAAGCCAGCGAATGCGGTTAACGACAGATCCCAAACCGCTCGATATTTAGTCAACAAGGTGTTTATCGTGCTGTAAAACGAACCCAGCAGGATATTCAACTATTAAAATAACCAGATAAACACTTCTGCTCGCAAAGCTACCGGACCCTCAGCTCGGCTAGCGTTAGCTAGCTGCGTTAGCCTGCCTGCTAACAGCCCAAAATGAGAATAAAATACTCCCCGAACGCGGTTTAAAGTGGCAGATAATGCACACCGCAGTCCCAGAAGGGCTACTGTGTTTTTAATAAAGGCAAAAATGCATCTAAAAGCCCACCACTGGAGAGACCCCCCAAGCTCACCTCTTCGGCGGAGTGCAGAAGTGAATGACTGGCGCCGGCGCCAAGTTCTTTATACCGGGAGGCGCTTCAGACCGGCCGCGTCCCAAATGGCGCCGTTCTCCCTATGTAGTGCACTGAAATCAACGAGCTCCTGCACACAAACGGCGCCCAGAATGCTTAACAAAGCACAAGCTGGGGTTGAGCTATGCGTGGCCGTTTTGGCATCGGACGTCTTATACACGGAGTTATAAATACGCATTATAAATACGAAATTTCGCTACTTACGTAGTGCACTGCCTAGGGGGTAGGGAGCCATTTGAGATTCTGACGCCGCGCATGTGCGTCCCGCTTTTTACATATCTACATATCTTTACCGCAAGCTGTTTTTTTAGCGTTTTTTTCCGCGTAAAACACAATAAGCGCCGATTTTAATTGACACGTCTTTAGCTAAATCATAACACGACACGCAGACCGAATTTAGATCTGGTTTTCGCTGTAATCTTTTATTGTGTAAAAAATTTGCATTTTTCCGTTTTATTTTATTTTCCGCTACACTTAAAAGTGCAAAGCAGTCGCACATCTGACCATTTCCGCCACTAATATTTGTGGGTTGTGTTCAATAAAATCTGTCGTGGTGTTATTTTTAAGACCCTCGCTCGGCCGTCGCGGCTCTCCTCGGTGGGAGGAGCTTCGGGCTCTGTTGACCAATCACAGTTCAGGGTTGCCGGGGCCACGTGCGTTTCGCTCAGAATGTAAACAAATGAGCCAGAAGAGAACACGTGGGCATTTAACACAGCAGGACGAAGAGAACCAAGCCGTATTTATCGACCCAGACTACAGTTTTATTACTAATAGTATTATTATAATTATTATTTTATCGTTTCGATGGAAAGCTTAAGCTAAAAGTGCGGACAGTTCTGTAGGAATGTCCTTAACCTCTCCTGTGGATCACACGATCGTCCTCTGTTAAATGTCCCTTCAGCCAGAACAATGAGGAGTACGAGCTTAATCCTCATGGCAGTTTAGGAGTTTTTTCTATTGATACGTTAATTACTTTAACACACATGCTCTAAATAGCCCATAAAACGTGCTTCAGCGAGAATGAGAAGTGGAACAGAATCATTTTTGTTGGTGAGTCTTTATCTTTCTGCTCCCAAAAACCAAAGTAAGGAGTACTTCATCACCATTAGCAGTGCCTGCTTCAGTAGAGCATGTACAGTATAGTTTTGTGGCTGTGGACGCAGCCTAGGGCATTACAATGAGCTTCTACTGCGCATGCGCACATTAGTGTAGCATACTATAGTATAGTGGCTTTGTCCCTTACATTTTATTGCGTATTTAACAGAACTGGAGGAAGTTCACAAATCATGTACTTGAGTTAAAGTAAAGACCCCCAAGGTAAAATATTACTCCAGTAAAAGTAGAAGTTCCTCCCTTTAGACCTCCACTTGAGTAAAAGTACTAAAGTATTCACCTTCAAATGTACTTAAGTATAAAGTAAAAGTACTAAAAGAGGAATTCTGGCTCTGATGTCCTGTTATCATTTTTATAACCAGACTGGCTTCATGAACTCATTTCAGGTGAAAGTCCTCCAGCGTCTCTCTTGGTAAACCAGTCTTTTAATAGAACGTCATTAATTAGTGACGCTGACGTCTATTAAAATGATCAGAAGCACAAAACACTGAAGGTAAACAGTTTCCATCAGGGAGAACCGAGTGGCTCTGAAATCACTTTTTACACACAAGCAAAGTTTCAGTTTCAGATTTATTTACAACTTAGTTCCAAGTTTAAGTTGAATAAAAACTGGCTTTAAACTCAGGATCACAGATGAGCTCCTTTACTATGTTGATCTGTAGGCGTCTGTTCATAAACATAAACCAGCCCAAACTCATTTACTATAAAATGAAATGGTGTTTGTAGAAATTCAGAAAAAAGCCGCATCAGTCACGACTGCATATGTGGACATATTTCTATATTGAGCTCTATTTACACAAAGTTGGGTTAGTTCATCATTTATGTTGAACAGACTCTCCCAAAGTTTTACGCTGCTGCGCTGACGTTGAACCGCGTGCTGCACTGGGTCGGTATGACCAACAGGTCAAAACCAGCTCTAAA
Organism: Pygocentrus nattereri; assembly: GCF_015220715.1. Taxonomy (NCBI): domain Eukaryota; kingdom Metazoa; phylum Chordata; class Actinopteri; order Characiformes; family Serrasalmidae; genus Pygocentrus; species Pygocentrus nattereri. Next base: position 3,303,870 of record NC_051211.1, on the reverse strand, counting down.
CAAAGTGACCGCTGGGCCCTGATTGGTGCTCTGGCTTTGCGCTTCTTTCGTTTTGACATGTTACGTTTTTATACACACAGAAACCAAAAGGAACGACAGATTTCTCAAAATGTAGGAGGAAAAAGTCGGATATTAGACTCTGAAATGTAGTGGAGTGAAAGGAGAAAGTCGCCCAGAATGGAAATACTTAAGTAAAAAGTACAGATACAGAAAAAAAAACTACTTAAGTACAGTAACGAATTACATTTACTTAGTTACTGTCCACCACTGGTATTTAATGCCAGTTCAATGTGTGACTTACAGGCTCAGCTTAATAGCTTAATAGTATCATCCTCTGAGAAGATAGTCTAGGCCATCAAAATACCTTACCTTTCATTTTAATGCAGGTAGCCTGTTCTGAGAAGGTGATACAGGCCAGTAAAATATCCTGCCTATAGTTTTCTGTAGGGAGCCACATGTAGAAATGTGCTACAGTGGGACATTTTGGCCAGGCAGGACAACGTTGGCCAAATGGGACGTAAAACCAAAGAAGCACCAAACATGCCTTGGCTGATAGTCCAAATGTGTGGAAGGGGGTGCAATGAGCAGATCTCTCATTAACGTCACAGCAAGACCGCCCTAGTCAATCCTCAGTTTTAGATTACATCCTGCAGTCGAGGCCTGCAGATGGAAAATAAGACATATTCATCAGAACCGGAATTAATATAGACAGGACACTCTCAAAAAGGTGGTTCTTTGGCAAAGAAAAGGTTCTACATGAAACCGTGAACGCTCAAAGTAGCATTTGTCTGATTGAAACGCTCCTCAGATTGAAGAAGAAAGTGCTCTATGTGGTTCTATATCGATTTAGATATGGTTCTAGATATGGTTCTGCGTAGAACCCTTTTCGAAAAGGGTTCTATATAGCACCAAAAAGGGTTCTGCTGTTGTTACAAGCTTGACATCATTACAAGATTTTTGGTGTGTCGTTTTGTGCTATATAGAACCCTTTTAAAGCGGTTCTATATAGAACCACCTGGACTACATTATCAGTCAATCTGAAGAACCCTTTTGAGTCGCAAAGAACTCTTTAATCATGCAAAGGGTTCTTTGAGCGTTCCATTTTCTTGACTAAAGAACCAATGAAGAACAGAGTGTAGTTTTAGTTTCTATTTATTTATTTATTTATTAGTTATATTGTTTGTTTGTTGGTGACTCCTAACATTATCATGATGTATTATTGATTTATTATGTCAATTATGTATTTAGTATGTAAACAGTGTTGAAATGTCATTCACTCTCCAGTCTATATAGTCACATATGGAAAATAAACTGCAAGTCAGTCTGTTTTTAATAGTTACGTGGCCCTTATTAGTCCCACAGCAAAGAAG